>NC_051177.1:18588577-18673576 GCF_013339695.2 Rhipicephalus sanguineus
GGCGCTTCTGTCACCGACACCGAGACGAACCCGGAAAGAAGGGTCTTGCTCGAGCCACGACATATTCAGAACACACCTGCAAACACCAACCGCTCGCTGAGAATAATACCAGTGCACGACATTCAAGACGTGATGGAAAGGGGGAGCCGTGGTGAGAGCATAGGATACGACGGCGCTTTCGCGGTCAGTGCAGACTCCCCTTGAGGAAGCGACCCAACCGGTCCCGAAACGTCGGCTACTCTTCAAAAACTGTGGCTGAAGCCATCTCAGCTTGTACAGATATCTTTAACACAGCCAGATAGATCTTTGTCGAAATGTTTACACCAAAGACAAGGTAAACGCACAGCTGGCGCGGTCACGTGATATCTCCGCTTTAACGCCGCAAAGACGAAGTGAACGCGCAGCTTGTGCAGCTCGAGGTACGCTCGAGGGGTTTCTTTGTAGCGGCTTTTCGACGAGTCCTGATGAGGCATCTAAGGCTTTCGTCTTAAAGAGGGTAATTCTTTGAAAGGATGGCAGATCGGGTTAGTTGGCGAAGGTGAACCGATCTTGAAGCGCACCGGCACAAGGACAGACGAAACGTGAGTAAAGCAGGAAGATCTGCGTGCCGGTGTGCTTCAAGATCTGTTCAAACTCTTCTTCAACGAACTGACAGAGCGGAAATAAGGACGAGGTAGAACCACACAACACGTCGTCGTTGTTCCCGCTCTCCGCGAAAAATATGCTGCACCAACTGGCCCATCCTTTTACTCTTCTTCATAACTGGCTCAGCGGAGTATTTCGTAATCACTATCAACTATCCTACTGCGCTCACAGCATATGGACGTGATCTACTATAAGATCAGTTGCTTGAATAAAAAAGTAGAACATCCGTCCTTCGAACACAATACACGTAAAGTCATCCCGTCCTGCGATATGCACAATAAGTGTAACGCCATTGTTCGGAAAACCATGTGTATGATGGAAACAGAGCTAAGAAATAACTCGAGCAATAGGCGCGCTCTCTCACTCAAAAATGAAGAAATAACAAGAAAGAAAAGCGTCCTGTGCAAACACTTACAAAACGAATTATGTTCCATGGCGAGCGAGAGAGAAAGAAGCGAGAAGAAAAATGCAGACATTTCCGCCAATAAAACTTTTCAGACTATATGATCCGCCCAACTCTTGGCCGATCCCCCTGAGTGGGTAGGTGCCAATCATCCTAGGAGCATCGTCATTGTCATCAGTTCCGCCAGGCTGAGCCCGGTCGACTGTCTTGCGTTAGAAAAGGGAGGAAAGGAGGAGAAGTAGAGAAGTTCACAGCAGGAACAGACGCATTTTGAAGCGAAGCATTCGTTGTTGAATTCACGACAAGCGGATACACAGCTTGGTGCATCTTAGCATACACCTCAGAGCTCTCGCGACTTTGAACATCGCAGGTGCACGCTGCCATAACGCGTGGGCTTCAAGGTTCCTAGGATGTTAATAGATTTCAATACGCCGTCGTAGATGCCCCCTTTTCAAGTTTGACACTGGAAGTCCCGGTTTCTTGCCCCCCAATGAATGTCGTCACGTGACGCTTGAGAAAACGTGCTTCCCCCATCGTCTCGCTGTCTCTGCACCCCTTCATCAACCGCGGTTGGTTCCTATAAATGTCATCTCTATGGGTAATACGAACACAAAACTTCATACCCCCTCCCCCTTCTTTTTTCTTCTGGTTTCCGCTTTTTCGCCGTGACAACAATGAACACGAAAATCAACTGCACGCCTCCGCGCATCCTGAAAGTTTCTCATCCGCGTTCCGCGCCGGAAACTTGAAGCTTACCGCCGCCCGTCGGCACACCAGCCTATTCTTCTTTCCTTTCTCTCTCTTTTATTTTTATTATTATTATTTTATTGTTTGCGAGAAAATCCATTATAGCCAAGTGCGGCTGTTCCGTGGCGCGCTCGAAAAAGAAAAACGGCATTCTGCACCTAACACTGTGTGCGCACACCCTCTCCTATCCTCGTTCCATTTTTATTCTTTTTTTTTTTGCAGTGAAAGCAAGACGCCCGCTTCGTTGTCGCAATGCGTGAGGCGTAGAGGCGGCGTTTTCGAAATTTTCAGAATCTTCTGCATGCGTCCATTTCTCCAAGCAAAAGTTATCGAAGGCCATGCTAGGGCATGTCGTACGTTAAAAAATGTCGACAAAAATTTAGGCGCGTCGTGTCCTGATTGCAAAAGTAGCCTAAACATCGACGGCGGCAAGTTCACCTGAAATCCTCCTGACATAAACCTTGAGACTGAGTGGCTTGATCGGAAGAACACGAACTACTGAAACTGAATTTTATTTCCAACTTGATACCAACATTCTTCAGATATAGATGCACTTCTTCTTGACAGGCGGAGAAACGCCGCAAAGCTTAAGAAAAAGGAGAGAGATAGAGAGTAAAAGAAAGAAAGAAAAAAGAACTCGCGCAGACGCACGTGCGCCAAGCTACATAAGCTTGTATGTACATAGCTTGTACATAAAGAACATGAAATGCGAACCTCCGTTCGGCAATATCGCCTCAGGCAGCAAGTCACTCGAAGAGAACTTCTCTACCTCGGCAGGCGAGAATAATGGAGAGGGCGTGCAAACAACGCGACCAGCGGTTCCTGCCGAAGACAGCTGTCGTGCTGGCACATCAAGTTCACCACGCATTCACCACGCACGTTAACTTGTCTAAATAGTCTTTATCTTCTGTTTGTATGAACAGTTATTAACTGTACGTATTCCTATTGTGTTCGCTCCTGCTAAAGCCATACTTTGCAACAATCATATTGTGCGGCGTCGATATTGCTAACGACTCAAACGTACACAGTGCTGGAATTAAGAAACAGCGCAATAGAGTGCCAGATGCAAAGCGATAAGCGCGCCCTAAACAAGCTTCGAGTTCTCATAATCGTAACTATCGTGGAAACGGGACCACTCTTGTGATTATGCCTTATTTCGTTAAACGCTCCTTTACCATTACCAGCAACGCCGTGTCACATGCATGCAAGCCACAAAATTTATCAACAAAATAATCACACAGGGAGAACTCAAGAGTTTCATACTAATACACTAGAGGGAAATCTGGCGCTAACGTCTATGGAAGCTGCAATGCATGGCGCTTTAGACAGCATGGGAATGATGGGTAGCATATGGATTTGACTAAGCTTCGTTCGTTGGGCTTCGTGTGAACCGCGTTTTATCGAAAAACACTTCGCTTCCATTCACAATGCCGAGGGCGAAACGCCACTCTTTCAACACGAAAGTGTTTTATGCTGGGGTCCACAATGGCTTTCATGAGGTATTTCCGTGACGGAAATACGTCAGCAAAATGAACGCCATCAGATGGCAAAAAAAAGACTAAGAAAAAGTTCTGTTGACAGGAGTCGAACCCACGACCTCTCGGTCCGCGAAGATGGCTGGCGGACGTTTGGCCCACTGAGCTACCGCCAAACACAGAACAGGGGCTACATGGACGCGCCTTTTATCTTTCACGCATTATTGCGCGTATTCCCTTACGAACACGTAGTGAGTGCATCGCAACTTCGAAAAAGTATCACGCGTGTAATTGCTGCTGGTTTAAAGCATGCCACCCATTACAAAGGGCATCTACATTAGTGCGCGCATTCTCTTACACACACGTAGTGGGTACACTGTTGTCATAAAAGTGCTGTTGAAGAGGGCGGAAACCTTTACCTTTACTATAGGTATGTCGAGAGAGAGAGAGAGTGTGTGTGTGTGTGAAAGAGAGGGAGAGAGAGGCCGGGCGAGTGAACATAATGACAAGCGAAATAGAGCACGATGAGGATGGGGCCGGATATCGCTATCGCGTTCAACTCGCAAAGGAGAAGCTTAAGCGTTTAAGCGTCCTCCAATTTTTATCTTTCACACTTTCCTCTCATAGTACTCTTGGATAGATGAATAGATGCTATGATCGAGCATCCCTTTTATAACGGGGCATTGATATGTGTGCCACGAGGCTCGACAAAAACAACGAAAAAGAAACTTAGTTGCTTCGGCAAATAGATCCGGCAACGCGCCGTTGCTACGGTCATCACATTCGGCACGTTTCCAATAGAAGTGTAATTTCGTCAACGCTTAAACACACCGCGAGGTGGCGGCGTTAGCCCAAGCCTCGCTCACCGCATCCACCCATATTGAAAAATAGCTATCCAACGCTCGCCTGGCTGTCGCACCGCGTTCCCCGTTCGCCCTGGTTGTTGATGCCGTCTTTGCGCGGGATTCACCATACGCAGTGTCCAGGTATATACTGACAACCTCAGCTACCGCAAGGGTTAAATCATGGTCATGGACGTTAGTCGTCGGAGCGGAGATGTGCCACTGGGCGTCAATGTGGGTGGTCCACATCAAGCGGTGCTATATCTGCCAAACAACAATAGGCGTTGTACAAGCTGTCATATACCAATGCACTATAAACAATCAACTACTTCTGTAACGACACGTTTCACCTTCGTGTTATGCAGATTCCTATGACGGAGGGATCAGCCGTCATTTTTGCTTTGTGCCCGTCCGTTTCGTTTTCTTATTTGCTTGTTAGCCATTTGTGGACTGCCCCTACCTCAATTCACCAGAATTCAGGACCGTGGAGACACAGATGAGACACTCGGCGCGCATGTAGTGTGAAAGTAGCAGGGGACAAAAATAATAATAAAGAAATAAAAACGTCATATCGAAGCAATACCATAAACAAAAGAACGACTGTGAATACCAGCACACTGAATGCGCATTTGGAACAGCGTTTTCCGTTGAACCTACGGCATCGCCTCGCGCTGCCTGCGACGTAACGGCCTATTCGAGCGAAAGAGGCTACGATGAAGCGCCGAGCGATGAAATTTTCGAAAATGACAGCAATCGGGCGGCGATATCGGTTCAGACATAGGTGCGCCAGAACCGTAAGTCGCCTGGTGACCTTTCCTCTGCTCTGCTCATTTACGGATCCATTCGCGTTTGCAGAAACGACCTCCGTACAGGTGTTTCTTTTCTTTTTCTTTTCTTTTTCCCTTTTTTAACTTTGCGCTCTCCTTCCGCCGCTGTTTTTAACGATACTGAATATGCGCTTCAGAAAGCTTTGGAACAATGCATACAGATTCAGCCAAGTGTTATAGCTGCGCTCTTTCAGTCGAACGAACCGTGAAGCTTGGATGTAACGACTCACTTGGACACCCTGATCGTGCAATAATATTGTTACAGGAAATACCCGTAAAACCCGTAACGGGAAATCTATACCCAGCACCTCCACCAGATATGTTACGGGAAATACACAGACTGGAAGGAATAGGAATAGATGTATTTACAAGTGGTTAAGCGAGCAGCGCTTTCGATAGGAACAGCTCGCGCCAGTCTATGTTGTTGTCGTCCTTCTCTTCGTCTTGTTGACCGCGATGCCACTGGTACGTAGCAATATACTGAAATACATAGGCGTGAGGCGCACGGGGCGACGGGCGGAGGCGGGGGGGAGGGGGGGGGGAGGACGGCCGCTCCCCACCCTAATCATATAAAGGGGGGCCACCAATATTGCCTCATACCTTTACCAGTCGGAGCTTTCACGCCATTTTTTTAATGCGCAAGGTTATGGCTGCGAATGTTTATTGAAAACAATGGCGACCAAGGACCCCTGATGTTGCATCCAAAGATCTGTTTATTTCCCACCGTTACTCCGGAAAGCCGGAGACCAGTGGCAAGCCTTTGTGAGAGGTACGTCATCGCTTCATTTTCATTTTTGCATCCATTGGCGGAGCTCGTTTTCTTTCGGACAAGACCAACGGGGGCGCTGCGGTGAAACTTGTCTGCCCCTTTCCCCCAATGGAGAATCCTGCGCACGCTTTACGGCTTAGTGCGTAACGCAGACGCCGAGAGTGACCGCACCGCAGCAGCAGACTATGCGGATGCAAACTAACACGACGTTGTGCACAAATGAGAAACAAGCTGCTGGTCTTGAAAATATGAGCGTGCTGTCAGAGCCAGGGAAGTAATTGAAGTCTTCTGAATTATTTTTTTTCTTCTGTAGCTTTACGCCGGTATCTCTAGAATGAGTCAACAAGCCCATAAATGCATAAGTTACTGCACATTGGTGGATTGAGTTGCACGCAACAAGCATCGCTTAGCTAAACTTCTGCAGTAGTGCGTCGAGCTTCCTCCTCATGTTCACCAGTTGCACCTTTATTAGGGGGAAAAGAAAGCTAACGCTTGAACTGTGTGAATCTTCCCTTTGGGCGTGGTCGTGTTCATTTGCGCAACTTGTTATTTCACTACGTGTTGTGCCGACTGGCTGTTTTTTGTTTTTGTTTTTCAGATTGTGTTTTTCTGGTGGTGTTGTCACTCGTTCGACATATGCATAACAATTGCGGTTGCATCGATTCTTACTGCATTTCACTCGTCGACGCTGTCCTTTAAGGGAACGAGCGACAGTGGCGCCCACTCAAAGGCTCCCTTTCACCGATACGCTCATACATATTTCTAATAACTAAAGCATACTACCAACTAATGCACTCAGAAAACTCTTCCTGATCCAGCTTGCGTATGTCGCAAATGTCAAGCAGAAGAGATGGAGTTATAGACGAGGAAAATGTTACTATTCAGTGCGACTGTACGCTTCGTTGCTTGAAACCAAAAGGCCATAAAGTTCAGCCAGCGCATACATACAAGAAAGCAGTGACTTAATCCTTCCTTCTCAATCCTGACTTCCTCGCGCAGTGACCTGAATCGATGGACGCTGATTTTCCACCGCGTTCTATATATCCCGCAATGAGCCCGCATTCAAGTTCACATTCGTGGCGTGCAAAAACTGTGAACGAGAGTGAGCTAACGCAGCTGCCCGTCATCTCAATCTGCGTGCGGCAGGTTCTTCGCTAGATAGGAAGAAAGCGAGATCCTGGGCCGGTGAGTTAGAAGGCCACCGCATTCTGCTTTCAAAGAGAACGCCAATGAAAGAAACGCAGCCTGGCACGAGTCTACAAAAAAAAAAGGGGGGGGGGGGAGGGGGAGAAGAAACGGGAGATGGAGCGCCGTGCGAAATCAGCCACATGACGAGCGAAGCCTGCGATCGCTTCGATGAGAACGCCTTCTGTGTGAGTGGCCGCGATGAGCCTGGCTGACCATCATCGACCGCGCACCAGACTCTCAAGGTGCAGCCCACGCGGTCCCAGTATAGACACACAGTCGCTGCCGCCAAGCGGGTTTGCGAATGGAGAGAGAGAGACGCATCGTGAAGAAGGTTTATATATTTAGGAACACGCTATCACTGCAAAACTTAAGAACGAGTGCGCGCACCTGCGGAAAGACGCCACAGGCTCCTCTGTAAGAGTTGAGGGTGGTCAGCGGAGCGCGGTAAAATCACCGGGGGGCATTTTGTACGCGGGCCACATTGAAAGAAGTCGGACGTTTGTACATATCGAGAACGGCTCAAAGCAGCTCAGTAAATCTTGCCTCCAGCTCCTCTTAAAAAGGCCTCATCACTCAAGTTGGTGGCGCATCCTTGTGTAAGTGACGAGCGAGTCGCTTCACCGTTTTCTGTACCGAAACATACTATGAGGAAACGTAAAACAGATCACGCTTTGTCTGTTTTACTGAAGTCACGTGGGCTGCACAAGAAATCATAATACAATTTTCACAGCATCTAAAATTTTCGTAGCTTACAAGCAGCGCTATATCTATCACTCACACAGTGACAGCCGCAAACCTAGTTCCTCTTTTCTCCGCACAGCTAAACAACAAAAACTCATACCGAGTAATGCTATACTAAGAACGCAACGTAGCAGCGAAACATAGAAAAATCTGGGGTTTTAAGAGCCACGATAACCGCGAGATTACTAAGCACGTCGCACTGAGGCACTCCAGATTGAGTTTGGCCTCCTGTTCTTTTTGTTTTCTTTTTTTTTGTTGTTTTTTGTGCACCTAAACCTAATAAATGACATACGAGCGTTCTTAGATTTCGTCCCAATTGCCAGAATCTAACCTACGACCTCGCACACACCAGCACAACGCCATAGCCAGAGTGCTATGCAGCAATGTGTGGACGGAGCACAGACAAATGCGCGCGCTCAACAGGATTACCTTATGGAAACCAGAATTCTTGGACGCTGTATACAGCCATCGTCGGAACAAGCTGCTCTAAAAGCGCTTGTACGTTTCTTGAGAGCTGCATAACTGATTGAAAAACAATAGAGCACGTAAAAACAGATCTTGCTTTCTTTTAACAGCGGAGCTCATTTAAGTCGAGCCCGCGCCGTCTGCATGTCCGTCCGGTAATAATAATAATAATAATAATAATAATAATAATAATAATAATAATAATAATAATAATAATAATAATAATAATAATAATAATAATAATAATAATAATAATAATAATAATGATAATAATAATAATAATAATAATATCTACCGCCTGGCCAGGAAAAACTTTCCACTACCCCACCCCAAACTGAACAAGCCTCAGGCTACCACATTCAGACTTCTGCAAACACGTTCGTATCCCACTCCTCGGTCCCTTAATAGGATAGACCCCGACCACTTACAGTCATGCCCCAAATGCGGCCATGACTCATGTTCTTTCGACCACATGCTCTGGCTGTGCCCAACCCTTAATGCCTCTCCACCCTCCACGAAGGAGCAATGGGAGGAATCCCTGAAGAGCAGCGATCTACACACCCAACTCCAGGCCGTCCAGAGGGCCCACGACATCGCGACGGAACTTGGACTTCCAGTCCCATCGTGGGCGGAGCCACCAACTTGATCTGGGGGCCTTCGGCTCCCCAGATTCGAGTTCCTCAGGACTCCAATAAAGTTCTTGTCATGTCATGTCATCTGGGGTTCAACGTCCCAAAACCACGATATGATTATGAGGGACGCCATAGTGGAGGGCTCCGGAAATTTCGACCACCTGGGGTTCTTTAACGTGCACCTAAATCTAAGTACACGGGCCTCAAACATTTTCGCCTCCATCGCAAATGCAGCCGCCGCGGCCGGGATTGCCCGTCCGGTGTCAGCCAGTTCCACGCCGTGAGAACCGTCCGACAGCGAATCTGCAAGCGCGCGAGCGTATCTGACTGGCTGGCGAGATCACGTGCATCATCGTTGTCGTCATCACTATTCTTTAGAGCATCATCATCATGAGCGCCGGTGCGATTCGTCGAAGATACAATTAGTTTGACTCGCTTTGTGCGTGTGTGTGTGGGGGGGGGGGGGGGGGTGCGTGTGTGCGTCGTGTGTTAGCAAGCGGCAAGCATTCGCGGTGGTATAGGGCTCGCCGTCTGGTTATCACCATGGACAGGTGCGCATATAGTGCGGCCGACCCGGATGCGTGCGCCTGTCCATGGGGATAATCGGACGGCGCGCACTATACCACTAGTAACGCTTGCCACTGTTCGGATTCCATTTGACGTCGCTCGTACGTTTCAAGTATTCCCGACTACGTAGGCAGGCCAGCATGCGAATAACGTTAACGTCACGTAACTTTATGTCCCATCGGAAGAATGCCAAAGCATTGTTATCCATCTTGCCATATCCCCAGGACATAGTAAGAGCCCCATAGTACCTCTTATGCTTTATCTCCCGCCTCTTTCCTTTTTAACCTCCTTTACCTAAGACACGTGCTGGGTAGCGAACATGAGACTTTCTTCTTATTGTTAACATCGTCTCTCTCTTTCTCCCTCTCTCCGCCTCCCTCCTGGATAGCTCAAAGAAAACTTACATTAAATATACCTTTCCTTACAAGTTAACCGGTGTTTAAATTTCACAAACGGTGCGCCCTTTTCATCTCATTATGGACGGAAAACTGGAAAGGATCCCACGTGATGAAATATCAGGTCGCGGAATAAAAGCCAGAAAAGATTAAATCTGTGCTCGCTAATGATGCAACCATATCAATATCAAGCACAGTGTATTGTTAACAGCGTTATCTGCGGAAAACAAGACCCTACATAACGAAAAAAGGCCTTAATAATCCACACAGAGCTGCGCACAACGCTGCGAGACACGTCAGAAGACACCGCTAAAATTAAAAAAAAAAAGAAAAACCAGGAAATAATAAACCATACCTTAGAGTTCCCTCTGATCTTCATCATCACTGAACTAAGGGCGCTTATTTTCTCAAGCGATCAATACCGCGAAGCTACATGATACGATGGACGCCATGATCCCCTCTAAAGCTTTTATAAATCCTTCCTGAGCTCGTCCAAGGTCATAAAAGAACACGCAGCGCAAACTAAGACGAAGAAAAAAAACAAGACAAATAACACAAGACGGCTCTTAAATCCCCGCGAGCAGCATTAAGGGCACTACTGTTGGATACGTTGTTCAGAAAAGTTGCACTAAATTTAGAAGAGGGAGACCATGCATGTACTCAGTAGGCATGGGATAAAAAAAAAAGGAGAAACACGAAGTTGAAGAGAGAGGAATCTCTAAAATTTCTAGCTTTAGAGAAAGATACACATTCTGCTTGCTGTCGTGAATGTTGTTAAGTAGGATATCCACTGTATTATTTCTTTAGCGAAGTGATTTCCCACTACAGCTTCAAAAACTGAGAAGCTTTGCTCGAACGGATTCAACAGCGCAGGTTTCACGCGAACAGTTGGGAGGCGTGACGGAAACACGAAGTTTTGAAGCATATATGTCGGAGCCCGAAGGCTTGCGATGATCTAACAAGAAGCTTAGCAGGCACGAATCTTCGTTCTTCGGACGGCGCACACACAATATATATATATATATATATATATATATATATATATATATATATATATATATATACAGGGTGTTCAAAGTTAAGCTTTGCGGTTTTGTTAAAATTCAGCACTGGGAGGTGCGTGAAAACCACCTTTGCAGATAAGTTTTCCATCCGGGGGGACACAAACTGAGACAATAATTATCGCTGCAAGGTTTAATTGCGCTTTGCATGAGAACGCATGCAAGACAGTGAGCACTGCCGCAAAGCTCCTCCCCGATGTGCCGCGGCAGTTGCGCGCAGCGTTTAATCAGACAACGGGTCGAAGACATAGGCAAAGGTGATAACGGTACCTTTTTGCTACCGGCTGGCGATAGCAAGCAATGACTGCTCGTCACATCAGGGAGGAACACTGCGCCGATCCTCACCGTCTTGCATGCGTAATAATGCAACCGCAATTAAGCTTTGCAGCAGGATATCTCGAGGCACAGACGTGCTAGAAGAATTCTTCTAAGTGCAACTGTGTCGAAAAGCGACTGCCTCCAAATTTTCAATACAAACATGCCCGCTTGCTGCACTCATTAAAAAGTTAATTATGTTATCTTGGTTAAATGGGTGGCTGACAGCGATAATTATTGTCTCACTTTGTGTCCCCCTTGATGCAGAACTTATCTGCAAGGGTGGTTTGTACGTTCTTCCAAGTGCTGAATTTTAACAAAACCATAAAACTTTATATATATATATATATATATATATATATATATATATATATATATATATATATATATATATATATATATATATGCGCACCCGAAATCAAGAACGAGCTCACTCGTTGAGATTTGCCTATGAAGCAATTTAGGAAATAATCTTTTTGACCGAATAATGAGCGCTTTTTACGGAGCTACACAAAGCTGTCAGCATAATTATGGGAGCTCACTTGCAGCGTGGAGGACGCGAGGAACTGGGGCGCTGCGCTGAAGAAGTCATGAATTGCTAAGACACGAGGAAAAAGCCCTGAAGTGACGCGGAAGTACTCAACCACGTGGTCTCGTGCTATGCGGATGCAACGACACTCGAGAGGGGCCTACTATGCAACAAAGGAAAAAAGGTCTCGTAATTAGGGACGGCCCACGCGTTTTCTAAAGTCCGTAAGCCAACGAGAAGGAACGAAAGTAATTAGTCCGACGTGGATAAGGCTGGCGCCGCTAGGCTGGCTGAACACGCCAACAAAGCCCGCACGGACTTTACCGCCTCTTCGTGGACCAAAAAACGATTACTTCGCAATAAGCCGCTACTCAGACAACATAAATACGAGGCGCTGCCTTTTTCATACGCGCCACAAGTTGTGGCATCTTGTGTATGACAAAAAAAAAAAATAGCGATAGCAACAGGAGCGCATATTAGACAACATGCACAAGCTAAGGCAGCAGTAAAGATGGAAGCCTGAAGAGTTGAAGAATTCTTCGCCTCCAATTATTTGCTACTCTAATAAGAGAAGAAACGCGGGGGAAATATTTTTACGAAAACAACAGTCGACTTCTCTTCAATCCCCTACTCCAGCATTCTCTGGCAAATGAACGTAACTGACATTTCAGTGACAGTCGGTAGCAATAATGGCAGAGTGTGACGGTGTGCCCGTGCTCTCAGTCTCTCTCTACTCTTTCAGCGCGCCACCGTTCGTTCTTGGGTGTATGGCAGCATAACGGATTTTTTCCTCCTCATTCCTGCCATTGCCCACCCCCCAAGCGCGCACGCGCACACACACACACACACACACACAAACACACACACACACACGCGCGCGCGCGCGCACGCACGCACGCACGCACGCACGCACGCACGCACGCACACTCACTCACTCACTCACTCACTCACTCACTCACTCACTCACTCACTCACTCACTCACTCACTCACTCTCTTTCAATCTCTCTCAATAATAATGTAAAATAAAGTGCTATCAGCTACCACCCATTCTTCGAAATGGTATCATTATCAAACTTGCAAAAAAATTATTGTAGTTTCCAACAATCCGCCCATAAAAATATCAATAAAAATTAAGATTTTTTGCGCAGTCCCTGTGAATTTTCTCATCTTCGAAGAAACCGGCAAAAGCAAGTAGGCCTGAGGCACCTCTACACTGCATCGCTTCAATATGAGTTGCGCGGCTGAAAGACCCCATTACATAGATTTAATCGAGCAGTGAGTACGACATTCACGAGATAAAAGAGGCGCACAATGACGGCGCGCACATAAACAGAGAAGTTGAATGGATTCGCAGTCACTAACGCCGCGAAGCAGAAAGAAGAAAGCTGCATAATGTGAATCAAAGTTTCTATACTGGAACTGCGTTCGGAAGCGAAGAAATGGAAGTCCACTATCGACCGACCTGACAAACTGTAAAGTTATGATTATGTTTAGCTTAAAGAGCCCTGAAACGCTTGTCCGACATACTTAAAAAATGTTGTCGAAGTTGATGCGAACATGCGAACCAAATATTATTACGCTGCGTGCAACATTTTAGTTCACGATCTCGGATCAAACGCAGCAAAACAGCGCTTCGTCTCTCCTATGATATGTTGTCAACAGCTGCGAATGACAAACGGGAGCGAATTCTCGCTGGTAGCAGCGAATGATGCACACTCAAGCGCGTGGCAACGCCAAGCAACCTCAGCCGGCCGCACACACCGAACCTGTAGTAGCAGCCAATACATCCATCAAAAAAAGAAATGTACATGGCCTACTACTATCAACAGTATTTCTTAGTACTAGAAATTGAATTCCGTGGTTTTACGTGCCAAAACGACGATATAATTATGAGGCACGCCACGTTGGGGCATTCGGAATTAATTAAAATGGAAGTTCTTCATACGGTGGTCCACCAAGAAATCACGCACGTCATTTCGAAAGCGGAAGTGACGTTAATAAAACAGCATGCAGGCAGCTCAAAAGAGAGTAAAAAAAGTCGCAGAAGTTCACTAAGAAATGCTTCGCATTTAAAAAAAAGCTTGAGTTGCCCGATGGGGGATCATGCCTCCAACTCCACGATTTTCGAGCACAGAAGCTCGAAGCGCACTGCGCCACAAACGCTTTTTTTTTTTTTTTTTTGGAGCGAACTCGTCGCATATGCTTCCCACTTCGGCAGGATTGGCGCTGCTATCAAAGAAATAAATGAATACCTCGCGGTGCATATGTATGACAAGTGTAAGATATTCCGATATCGCTTAGGTCTCTCCTCACTTCCACGCAAGTATTTTTTGCTGAGGCTCTATCGGCATAATTCGTTAAGATCGCCATAACCGACAATGCGACCCCCCTTTTCGCCCGTTTTCGCAACCACAGGAAATTCGTAGAGGACCAGACACCACAACAGATCATTTTTCGCCGAAACATAACTCGAGATAAAAATAACATTCCGTCCGTTTTCTTTCAGAATTCACGACGGCAAAAAGGAACGGCTTAGTGCACGATTGGCTGCACCGTAGGCGCAAACGATAACATGGCATAACCAGATAGCTTAAACGTGCAAATTCTGCGCATGGGCTTAAAAACCTTCGGTAACTGATTTGCTTTGCCTGTATAAAACACTGGACAAGGTCAAAATGGCTTGTGAGTGAGTAGTCCACACAACGCGTCACCAAGTACGGACGGATCCCTTGCAGAGAATTCATTTCGAAGCAACCGCTAACAAAATATGTCGCTTCTCTTTACTTTTCTCACACGAAGACCATCTCATTTTCCGCAACGCCAGCGGAGCAGCTGAAAGCGTGAAGCCCGGCGTCCGTTTTAAATCCCACAGCCCCGTTCCGGAATTCGTTCGCCCGGAAATGATCCCACAACCCAACACGTCCCACTCGCCGATCAATTCGGCTGCAAAATAAGGAGCTAGACGTCTCTTTAAAAGGTCGGCGCTGTCGGGAACACACGCCGACAGACAGTGCGCAAGGGCGAGTGGGGACGCTATGACGAAGGGTGGTAAAACATGATTTGACAGCACGACATTCTTCACAAAAACGCCAGGCCTGCGCGGCACACGCAGCACGGTCACAGCGGAAGCTGGAGGAGCTGCCTTTCTAGAGCCCGTTGTAAGCTCTTTTGGGGCGACTATACCACAACTATACGGTTGCAAGCAGGTAGCCACGACGCCATAAATCATCATAATTTTACGAAGTAGGGAAGTACCCACTATGCCATTAGTCATAATTCTCCACAAAAGCAAAGCACAGGCTACACACCTGTAAGGCATTATGTGCACTTTGTTGATGCTGTGGGTCATGACGATGCATGTAGGTTCATGGCTGAGCAGTTCCTTTTCATTAATCTTTTTTTTGATTAAACATCGTGCAAATTAGCTTCTAAATATTAAGCTACGATTTCTTTGCCAATCCCCGGAGTGGGTACGTGCCATAGTGCTGAAGGAAAAACAAACAAACAAACAAACAAACAAACAAACAGACAGACAGACAGACAGACAGACAGACAGACAGACAGACAGACAGACAGACAGACAGACAGACAAACAAACAAACAAACAAACAAACAATTTGTGAGGAGTGGGAAGCTTTAAATAACACACTCGTTACTCAATTCGTATTGTGTGACGCCTGGTTGTTATTTTACTCTTTTGCCACGCTATATTGCATCTGTTAACGTGATTTCTTGCCAGAAATAACGCCTGTATAGGATCTTTTTGCGAAGGGTTTCAAGCACCGGCGTGTCTCTGTGGTAGAACACTCGCTTGCCAGGCAGAGGGCCTGGGTTCAAATCCCCCTCGATCCTGGATATTGTTTTTCACTGTGCGTGATAGCGCTTACAGACACCGGCGGCGGACAATACGCTACTAAAATCGGCTGTTGTTGTGATCTCATAACGTCTTTCGCTTTAAAAAGGCACCGAAAACACAGCAAGTACGTTCTCTCCTCTCGTATTATTTAATGACGCATTGTCATAAACAAGATATCGCCGGAGAAGAACTTTCTATCCGAGCTCGTATAACGCTTAACATCGCCCAGTTCGATAGACGGACTGACACGCCTATTGCTTTGTAAGCCACATTTTTTTTTCGAACAATGATTAAGAAGCGTAACGCTCGTTTTAATTACGAAGGTAACGACGGTATTGATAAAACAAAAGCCATCCAAACAGTAAATCGATGCATATATCATACTGTTGCTCCTTAAAAAAGCTTGCGTCCTGCCGCTTTATCTGCTTATGTGACTGAACACCCATGCTTAATATTGCAGTCAATATTCCGAATGGATACCTGCTAAAGGGTGCAGCTTGAATATTTGAGCGAGAAAAAAAAAGTTAATATCTCCATACAAGAAATCCACAGTAATACGAAACCTTCTAAGGTTAATATTAAAAAGGCAGTATTGGAAATCCATGGCAACACAGAATCCAGCAGTACCTAGTTAGAATGAAGCCCATAGTCTGCCTAAAGCTTTAAAGTCGGCCCACCATTCCCAGGTAGCTTTAACAAATGTTACAGACAGTGTGCGCATATAGACAAGCACTATATGCGAGCACACTAGCGGGATCTCGCTCTCTCTCTTTAAGATCAAAGCTTTCATAGCGAACCCTCTAGGCTTCTGTATGCTGCAGTCTTGACGAACAGCTCACACGCAGGACAGCAGTTGAATCGGCTTATATGTAGCCTTATAGGAACTTCAAAAGGTGCGCTGGTTGCCGGCTTTGTTCTCTAGGCAATTGCGGAATACAGGGAGAAAAAGTGCGCGTAAGAACCCTCACTGCACTAAATATACATCACCCTATCAACAACACAATCCCTGTAACAGCGCAAATATCCCTCTGTGCCTACTTTCCCGTAGTTCGTAGTTGGCCGCGTCGGCATGATCCGGGTTTAACTCGCCAGTAAAATGTCGTCTAGTATTTCGCTGTCAACCTCACGGGCCCACACCGCGGTCTCTGCGCTGGTATCGTCTACTCTTCTGCGTTTCAGTCGTTGTACGTTGCCCCTCCTTGGTCAGTACGACCGAATACCAACCAGAGAAATTATCCACACGGGCCGATAAAAGAGAGGGATCAATCGCCGTTCGCCATTCGGGCCGCATGGTGGCCATTCCAGCGTCTTACCGATTCGCCAGGCAGGATCATTATTGCTACGCCACGAAACGAGTCGCAGACGATTAGAAAATGCGTCCTAGATCTGCAGCATTTTTATCTTGCAATCCCATCACGAGCTTTAATGAACCAAATTAAACCGGTATCACAGACATATTTCAACCAAAACAGAAGTCGTAAACTTTTCATTGTGCGCTCGTAACAAATTTACATCTTCAGTTTTAAAGACTGCTTCACTGTTTGCCTTCTAACTCGCGCTATCGCCAAGTTCAGTGCGTAATCATTTCGCTGCACGCTCAGTACTGATGCTTAATAGAGGAAACTACTTCTGGCGCTTCTTCGAAAGAACTGGTTGTTGACAAATGAGAAATTTGAAAGTATACACGCACAACGAAGGGCTACAACAGTGTAAAGGACGCCCGCTCTAGAATCCACCTGTCCACGCTCTGTCGTCTCTTTCAGTCTTCCCGGCTTAAAATTTATGATCGTAACTTATTCCTATATTCTATTTATGGCATTCGGTTATTACCTTCTGTAATTGGCTTCTGACCTTCAGCGGGTAGACCGCAGATGATGCACTCTTATGTTTCCTATCGTTTGGATTCGTTTTCTCGTCGTTAAGCAGTCACTAAATTTAAATGTGTATCCTGTCTGTGTTTTTTCCAAGTTACTTTTCTTCTTCACTTTCACCTTCCCCGGGCTCCCACAGAGCCGCCATTTTTAAGCCTTTATTACTGCTTTCACATGTGTAAGAAATTAGTTGAAGAGTTAATCTAATTTTCATCTCTGTTTCTTCTCGCGTGCTAGGCTCGGCTAGTCCGCGAGTATTTAATGAAATCGAAACGCGGGAAAATCCGTTCGTGCACTGAAATTCGCGTTCAGGTAACTAACTCCAATAGGCCCAAACACCCAGCTGCGGAGTTCTTAGGAAGCTACGTATTCCTCCGGGATCGCCACAAAGCTTCCAGACAGTATGCCTATGACCCACGGGCTCATCCTGCACGTCTTGCGCCATTGAACCCGTAATCGCCTTAGGCATCTCTTCTACCCACCAGACGTGACTGACTAAATCCGCTGACATATAAGTTCTCATATTTTCAGTCAGTATATACAGCTACAGCAGATGACAACAGAGCGCAATGTAGTCTAGTTTTCAAAGAAAAGAAACAAAGATGTGAAATTTGCGAAGACGAGCTGTCCAACGCGTTGCCTCTCCTATCTCCATCGCACACCTTTCGGGATCCCGCCGCACTTAATCCGCCCATTGATCGGCCACTAAACCGAACCGCGGCGCATGGGAGATGACAGCTCCAGCAAGGGGGCACGTATAGCGCGCTGTGGCGCACTATAAACAAATAAACACAATAATTAACGCGACAGCCTGAAGCAACCCGTTGCGCGTTGCGCTCATACACAAGAGGGACAGAAAGAAAAGAAAAAAAATTGGGCACGAAAAACAATGCACGCAGCCTGCGCTCGTCACCGGCAGGCGCATACAGAAGCTCGGTGTCAGCGATACAGGCAAGAATATCGCCGTACGCGGAGGGCAATCTAGAAGCCTCGGTGATTGCGGCAGCCGATGCTTGCAGGCAGGCGCGGCGCGCATAACAATAAAACAGCAGCATCGCGAGTGGCAAACCTGAGAGCAGGGAAAAAAAAAAAAAGAACGAAAGAACGCAACCTCCATACGGCCACGTATTGATGTTCCGGTTTTTCGTTCCTGCGCATATAGCGTCGCACTCTCGTGTTTACGGACGACCACCTCAGGGGGCGGTCCCATGGGCCTTCTCCCATGGCGATGGTTTGGGGCAACGTCGGAGTATTGAAAGACTGCGCGTGGTTAGCGCGGACTGCAAAATTAAGCCCACGTCTCAATAACGCCCTCCAGATGGTGTAAACAGTAAGACGATTACGATGCTCGTGTCAGGATACGTGTACGCACCTAAAGAAGTTCATTATGCGCGCCTATCGTGCGCCGCACTTTTTCGAGACGTGGCTCTGTGGTAGATGGCACGCATTTTATAGGTGGCTCCGATTTGGCTGCCTTCTCTATCCTCATGCAGGGAATGCAGCACCTTCGTGTTTGCTTTGTCTAGTGCAGTGCGGACCGAGTACACTCTCCCTTTTTCTTTATTTTTTTCCGAGAGCTTACGCCAAGTAATCGGCGAGTCCACGACTGGCTTGCATTCACTCGATAGAATTCAGGTATGGCAAAAGTGAAGCAACATGCCCACGCAACAGCCAATCGTTGAGCAGACCAGTCCGCCCAACATTCTGCGTCGACGGAGTCCAGAAAAACGTCTTTTTTGCAGTTGTTTTCGCTGTCCGCAACAATAACGGCTCGTTTGTGCGAGGTGTAAACGGCGACAAGTGTTATTTTTTTTTAACACGAAAGCGTTTTATGCCGGGGTCCACCAACACTTCACTGACATCATTTCCGTCACGGAAGTGACATCGGTAAAATGTACACGAACAGGTTGTAAAGAAAAATCAGAAGAAAAAGTTTCGTTGATTTGGATGACCTGGGAATCGAACCCACGACATCTCGGTACGCGACGACAGGTGCCCAGCGCTCTCCCCCCTGCGCCCCGACACTTATTCACGAGGTTTTCAAGCGCGCCTTATATCGCTCGCACCTCCCTCTCACAGTGATCTTTGTTGGCGGGGCGCTGCCAGCAACCATCGCCATGGGAGAAGGCCCATGGGGACCGCCCACTGACGTGGTCCTCCGTAACACTGAACTATCACTGAATAAACTATGGTTATTCTATGGTTATCTATGGATAAACTAGGGTTATCACTGAAACTGGTTATCACTATGGTTATCACGCCTTATTGAGAAATTCTGGATTAATTCTGACGAACTGGCGTTCTTTAACGTACGTCGACATCGGAATACATGGGCACTTTTGCGTTTTGCCACCATCGAAATGCGGCCGCCGTGGAAGGAAATCGGACCCGCGACCTTTAGCTTAGCAGCTCGACACCTTACGTGCTAAGCCACCACGGCGCATATGGCTGACTGACTGTCCAACAGAAACGAGATAAACACGGCGGTCGCTAAGCACTCCCTTACGTTCTGTCCCTTTCAGTTAGCGCTGACCATCATTTATTTACTTGTACAAACTTTTTCGCCCTTTTCAACTCATCGATGATATGCCCAAGAAAGTGCGAGTGTTGTGGGAGCAAAGAAGTACGATAGAACAAAAGAATGAAAGCAGGGAAGAATAAAGTGCGGCCTCCAGCTAGACGCCGACTTCAGTTTCGTCAGTGAACTACCGCTGCCGGAAAGCGCTGAAATTCGATTAATTCAGGGCCGAACCATCAATCCGCCGCCACCTCACGCGATTACGCCGCGTTCGCAGCCGTCCGCTCACGCAGCGCTCGCGGACGTCGATCGGGAGGAACGGGATTTCGCCGCACCATTACCACGACGTCGCCATCTTAAATCTCAGATCAATGCGACAGAGCCTAACATTTAGCGGCAGTATGTACATATACTTTTATTTTTATGACCTGCTGCGAAATATCGTGCACATATACAGTCAGGGGAGAAGGCTACAACCTGGCCCCTTACGTTATTGTATAAAAAACAAAAACAAAGTATGAAGTGTTCAACGATCACAGCCGATATAAAGGCACTCTTGTTGAAAATACTGTAGGAAAATAGTGCACTGCTTGCACATTTATGGCAAAGCACCACAACCTAGGGCATAAAAATCGATGGAGGCAAAATGCTAGAGGCCCGTGTACTTAGATTAAGGTGTACGTTAAAGAACCCCAGGTGGTCAAAATTTCCGGAGCCCGCCACTATACGGCGTCTCTCATAATCATATCGCCGTTTTCGGACGTTAAACCCCAACAATTATTATTGTTATTATTATTATTACGGGATAAAAAAGTAACTGGGAAAGACCAGTCGCCAACGCAAAAAGACTGACCACGTCTCAAGGCAAAATTGGTTCAAATAAAGGTGAGTAAGCGATGCCACGTTTGCTGGCTATGTTCAAAAATTCCAACGAACAGCGATGGTAACAGGCAAGCACAGGTAACCTCAGTCATCTTATCGTAGTTCACAGCAAAGGGACATTTCGCTGCTAACCGCACACGTCACGCAGCAAGAAAACCAAAGCAGCTCCACATCCATCAGATTTTACTCCCATTGAATTAAACTACATACGTATTAAACTACATACGTACGACATACTTCAGGTGCCACTATAACCTAAACACCTTGAACTTGCAATGCGTACATAAATTTACACCGCGCCGAGTAACTCATTTATGCATGGCCACGTTCAGATTAATGAAATTGTTAATTTTCTTTAACAGCCAAAAGTATAGGTTGTTTAGACATGATATTTGGCTGAAAAGCAACACATGAACCAGCGGAGTGGCAAATGGTGCTAAATGATTGTTCGCAGTATATACTATATATATATATATATATACTTGCCGCCCATAAGAGATAACGAGCCTAGTTACCACCGATACACTTTTGTTGTAAAACTGAAACGTAGATATGTCCCTCGGAAAAGGCGCTTGACTAGTAAATCTCTGGTCTGTCAGTGCAACCGCGTAATCTGTAGGTATGGCACGCATGACAGCGAACCTTAGGGCTAATAGCCCCGCCTTTCCGGAACCGTGGTTCGGGTTCACCCGTGGACGTGTCCGTCGTTTGATGCGCCTCTCTGTACTTGTCATATTGTGGCCTAGACATTAATATACGGGGAGAGGTTCATTACGGAACTAGGACTGATGTGGCTGCAGCCACAAAAAAGGAGGCTAGGCGGGACTGGCGTACCTGTGAGCCGCTGCGCCCTGAGTTTTCGCCACCAGCACTCGGCCCGGGCGCGCTTGCCGCCCACCAGGCGCTCGCTGAAGCTCCTCACGAAGCGGTGGTTCATCAGGGCAGCCACCCAGGCGACCGAGCCGCGAGGCGAGCTGCTGGCGCGCTCAGCGCCGGGACCCGGAGACGCGTCGTCCTCCTCGCGTCCCGACGAGGACGGCGGGGTGCGCGGACGAGACTGCGGCTGAGAGTCCGACGGCTGCGAGTAGCGTTCGCCGTCGTCGCCGCGCTCGCTCTTGGGCCAGCAGCCGCTGCGACGCGGCGGCGGCCGCGGCGCCGCTTCTTCGGGCGTCCGTGGCAGCGACGAGTCGCGCCGTTCTGTCGTCGTCGTGGCCAGCGACGTCGACGAAGGCACGGTCAGGCCGCCGCTTTCGCTGCGCGGTCGGCCGGGTGTCGTCCCGGTGCTTGCCAGGTCGTCCGCCCTCGGTCTCGCGCACGAGCCGAGAAGCGTCAAGGGCTGCTCCCCGTCGTCTTCCGTCGCGCAGTCGTCTTAGCACTAACGCGTCCGCCAAACTTCCACGTAGGCCTTTTTCAGTTCTCCACCCACCGACGTCTGTAACACCGCAACTTGGACTCAAATGGCAGCTAGAAGAGGCTCATCCCGGATCATTCCGCGCATTCAGAAAAGAGCACCTCGGTCGGCGATGTCACTCATTATGAAAAATAGATGGCTGAAGAGCCTCATTCGAACTTCCCAAACGATTTGACCGAAACCGCAGCACACGTCGCACCCTTGAACGGTTTCTGCCGATACTCGTCTAGGTCAGCGAAGGCGTCGCGGAACAGTGGACGCTCGGCGGCTCTCAGAAACGGAGCGACAAATCGCTTTCATGCCGGCGTCCTCGTCAAGGTCTTGCACTTCACCGAAGGGGCCACAGTTTCGTAGTCATCCAGCAGGAATCAGTTTTCATGCTTCGCTCCTTCCGTCCCAAAGGAGTCGGAAAGTGTTGCGAGGAGGCAAATCCAAAGATTAAAACAACCGACTGACTTTTGACATTGGTCACAACTTTTATGAGCTTACAACAAACAATCATCAATCGCGTGTGATCCAAACTAATTCCAAAACGCCGCGAAACAGATAACACATGCTTGGAAAAGCCCCTCGGACTTCAAAAAAACTTGGGCCTCACGACGTCAAGAGTAGGCGACGAAACTCCATCAGCAGGAAATAAAATAAACGGAGGCAGCCGCGAAGGCATTCCGCCATGCAGTTGGTTGTCCCGCGATGTGGACATCGCATCACTTTTTACCTCAGCGACGCTCACCGCTCATTTCAGTCCGCAGCTGCAAATATCACATGAAATGTGCCCGCAGCGAAGACTTCCAAGTGGACGCGCCTCGGTCTAAAAAGCCTCGTGATCACGGTGCCCACAATTCCGGAGTAGTGTCGTTCGTAGTGGTGTTTTCGACTGCACGCTTAAGCGGCAACTCGGAGGATCGCAATCGTCGAACCACAATCATGTCGGGCCCACCACGGAGACGCCTTCGTCTCCCTACAGATCAGGAGTCGCACAGTGATGCACGTACATTCGACGAGAACAAGACGACGAAAGGGATAAGTTCGAAGCTCAACGACGACCAGACTTCTTTCCTTTCTTCGTCGTTGTTCCGAGAAGACGGACGCGGCGCGTGCGAGCCGCTCGGGAGAGCTCGGAGTGTATACAAGGAGCGCGCGCTGCTCTAAAGCGCCAGAGGTTGGAAACGACCGGGGCGCCGGCGCGCATGCTCGGACCGCGGGCTCGGCCCCCGGGATCGACGGCGCTACTTCTGCGCATCGCGCAATTCTCTCGAAGGCTGCGTCTTTGCGCTCCTCGTTGCGCTTGCCACCGCAAGGCGGCGCGAGCTGCTCAGACACTGGGAGAAGGAAAGCCGGAGGATTTGGAAGGGGAAAAAAAACAACTAAATAGTGAATAAGCGGGTTCCACGCGAAAGCTAACGCGCGCACGGAAGGCAGGTAGGATGCCGGAAGTACAGCTCGTAAATCACCATGTTTCTCTGGAGCAGGTAATAGAAAGCTTTGTGTTATGCAAAGCGAGTTGCAAGGCACAGCGTTTCACCGACAGAATGTTCCGGATAGATTCATTATTGCAGGAGATAAAGGAAACTGACCCGCTTCCGTGCTGCCCGAAGGCGAGAGTCGACAGACGCACTCTCCCGTTTCGCTTCGCCTATAAAACTGCGATTCCCTTTCTGCCTCCTCTTACGCCGCAGTCCAGTGAGAAGGCGTCGAGTTCACGTGACAAGAAGAATGCGGGATTGGCGCGCACATGATCTTTGAAAGACGTACCACCCAGACAAGGATCAGGCGACGCGCTAGCGCTGAAAGCGCGTTAGTATCGCATAAGATTTTGCTGAGTAGTTACACAGATATACAAATCGCACGTTGCGATTGTACGTGCAATATCTAGTGACTGAATCGGGACACACGCAAAGTACTAACTGCTGCGCAAAAATAGAATTGAAGGTTCAATACGTGTCAAGATCGCGCCGCAAAACGAGTTGTAAATCTGTAGCCTCTAGCGGAGAAAAAGCAAAAATTAAGCGGGACAAAAAGAAAATCCTGGATCGATATGCACGTAGCACGAGATGGCTCCAATCAATCGTTGCCGCAACGAAATTACTGCAGCCATAGAATTAAGGTAAGCTGGAGTCGGACAGAAAAGAAACGGCACAAAATATAGTCTAGAAAAACAGCAAACACATATAAATGGGGGAATTACCGCCCTCCCCTTCTCGCGTCAATAGCGCTCGACTGTTGCCGTTTCACTTGCAGCGGACCATTCAGCCGGGCCGCACTGTCGGAACACGCGAGTTGTCTTTGCTCTTCGCTTTTATTTTTTTCTTTCTTGCCCTAACGGTCTAATGCTATAGTAAGCGCGCTGACCCCACTTTTCCGTACTCGCGTGACCACAAATGAGACTTGTATCGCGTGATCAGCGCTCCAAGTTCTAGTGAAAGGTGCGGCATGTTTTAGTTTTTGCTTACTTGCGATACGTAGTCCATACGGTTATTTTAAAAAAAGCAAACTTTACATCAATGCGCAAGCCAATAATAATAATAATAATAATAATAATATAATAATAATAATAATAATAATAATAATAATAATAATAATAATAATAATAATAATAATAATAATAATAATAATCTCGGGCGCCCCAAAATAACGACAGCGATAAACCGCAAGCGATCGGAGAAGACCTTGACAGTGTAATTCCGTATATCTGAGAAATAATACAAACCGACAAAGTAGGAATTACACAACTTTAGATTGCCTTTACTATGAGCTATTGAAAGCATTTTGTATAGCGCAGTTGCTGCACATTGGTTATTCTTAAGGTGCAATTTCAGCAACGTAATAAAGGACATTATATCTTACGGTGCCACCTGTTACAGGCCCTGCTTGTGAACTCGGAGGGAAAGCCCATAAAGCGCTTTGTTTGTTTGTGCGAATGCAGTTTCCAGAACTAGTTTCTCTATTCTAACCCCAACAAGGTGCATCGTTTCTTAATGCAACAGTTTGTTAAGGCGAACGCCTTTAATGTCTCATATTCGCGTCACGTGGTCCGTGCCCTGGAACGGTGCCAGCTGTGGCCTGTCCCCCTCACACTCTCTCAGCAATCACGTGATGGCACAGCGGCGCATAGCAACAATTAGTACACTATAGCAACAATTGCGCGTTGCTCCTTCCAACGCGCGTTGCGCAACTGTTGCGCAACGCAGAAGCGGCGTCCAGCGGCGGCGTCCGTCATGGCATAGTCAGTCGAATGGCCACAGGCTTTCGCCGAACACACTTTGGAATTTACAAATTGTCCTCGAATTTTTTTCCCGACACTTCTAAGGCGATGTTCCAAGGAGCAATAATATTACGGTGGTGCCCCTACGCGTAGTTATTAGCCTAGAAAATAATAATAGCGCTTGACGTTTCATTCACGGGTTTGGAACGTCCAAGCAACCCCAGGAGCAAGCGACTGGATATTACTGTCCATGTTTCTTGTGCATCGCTTAATAAGAATCTTTGATTTAACGAAAGCGCTTTAACGCTTCTTTGAACGTATTTGCTATGGGTAGACTGACTGGAATATATCGTGAGTGTGCATCGTATTCCTGTGTCCCGGACATTCGCGGGCTTCGTTAGAATAAAAACTATTGATCATTAGAGAAGGCAATATCATAGAGAAGGATCTCTTCTCTCGTGTCCGTGTTTGCAGGCGCTGCCTTCTTTCGTGGTGAGTGCTTACCAACTAGCTAAACTCTTTGTCATCCTTACAACAATTGAGCTCGCGCTCATGCAATACTTTATCTTTCTTTAAAAAAAAGATGTTTATATTAATCAACAAGTGAAAAGGGGTAGCCGTCCCCAGAAGATAGCGACAACTTTTACGTTAAACTTTGCTCCGATAAAAAAACAGAAAAAAGGAAACGCGACTTCGCCGGCTCGCCCGGTGGCTTAAAGGGACACTAAAGTGAAACAATAAATTAGTTCAGGATGATTAATTGTACTCTGGAAACTCAATTATTCTTAATTTTACCACCATTGGTTTATAAATACATGGGAAAAGCAATTTATTTATTTATTTATTTATTTATTTATTTATTTATTTATTTATTTATTTATTTATTTATTTATTTATTTATTTATTTATTTATTTACAAGTACCTTACAGGTCTCGCAGAGGCATTGTGTAAGGGGGGGCGATACAAAGTAAGAACAAATTGGGTTAACATCAAAGCCAGTAAGAACAATGTAGAACAACATGAATAACAATAGCAAAAGAAAAAAAAGTCCAGGTACAAAATTAGTCATATGTATGTCACGTGAATAGGCAAGTTTGAAACACATAAAAGAAATTCAACAGCGTGTTGTACAGATCGAATGAAGCGTAGTGGAACAGGCTACGAAGTTTGCCGGTACTAGTTGGGATAACAAACAAAACTTAATGCAACAACATCACGTGTCAAATTTCATCTCGAATGTCAACGTCAAGTATCATTTTTGAATTTCCCACTGTAATCTCCGATGGTGAACGTCACAGATTTGAAAGTGTTTCTTTTCGTATTTTGTCCACCTTGGCTCAACGAAATTTTCTGAAACTTGGTACGTTAAGTTTCTGGCTCCCTCACTAGACAATGTACTTCATTTTTACCGATGAGGAACTATACGCAGGCTGCTCTAGCACACGCCGTTAAAATCTGTGAGGTCGCGGCGACTGGTGCGGGAGCTTCACTGCGGCGTCGCTACCCACGTTTTCTTTTCGCGCGTTTCCTCGCTCATCAAGCGTCTTCTAGAAGTAAACGTGGTGTTTTTGATATCATGAAAAAGTAATTTACTAATACGAGTGAAATCCTCTTTAGTGTCCCTTTAAGTTACCGAACAAGCCTCTCTTCAGAATAATTTCCGTCAGGCACTCCGCGGCCTAGCGACGCGTGTAGAGGACAACACTATACAGCAAACGCAGGTGGAATGCTAACAGAGTGCTGGTTCTATCTCCTTCTTGGCGCATGACGTGTGTTGCTGTCTCATTGTCAAGAACGCTCTGAAAACCGGTGAAGTAGCGCTTTCAACGGCGCGGCTCAATTGCGTCTTCGGGACGAGTCAACGCGGCTAGAGCTCTCCGTTTGAAGAACAGGCAACCATGTGTTTGCACAGAGACAACAGCGTGCATCACGCACACCGACAGTGTCCGGAGACCGCCGAGTGGCCGGACTCACTCAATCAATCTCTTTTTATAATCTCTCGCAAGCACGGCTTCTCCGCCTGACACCACGAGGCGCTGGATGAATGCACCGCATAACGCTACCCGGGAAAGGAAGAACAAACCAACCAGATAACACCGAAACCAATATAGAAAAATCACGCGAACAAATACCGATATTTTCTCTGTTTACAGGAAGCTGCCGAATATGCCCTCGAGCGTTCCGGTAAAAATAATGGGCTACAGAAGCGAACGAAACGTCGAGAGCGATAAACCAGTCGAGCCTCTGAATATTAAAATTACCCTGTATCTCGCGTAATGAGATTTTGATCGATCACCGGCGCGGCATGCTCCTAATAATCTCGCACACACTATATCATATATATATATATATATATATATATATATATATCTATATATATATATATATATATATATATATATATATATATATATATATATAAACGCGCGTGTGGACGCGTACACATGCACATGCTTTCCGCACGGAGGCACTAACGTTGCAAAGTTCTAATACTTGCCCCAAAACGTGAGACCTTCGCGAAATTGAAAATTCCACCGTCGTAGAATGCGCGTAAGTTTTGCAACTGAGAAAGGAAAACGGCAGTAATGTTCAGTAGAAAGCAAAAGCTGCGCAGGCCGTCTCACCTCTATAGCGAGTGCGTCTTTCGATTCCAAGATAGCACGCTTTATGTGCCAGGGAAAATGAGAGAACGCAGACCGCATTGTTCCTTTTCCTAAACAATGTATCGCAAGAAAGAGCGCCTTAATCAAATTGTTTGTAAATATTAACACGTCTTTAGAAGCTATACAAGAGGATATATATCTTTATCAAATAATAACGGTGGGCGATACTCGTGAAAAGGAAATCGTCCGAAGAACAAGGATGAACGGGAGTACCTACGGCGGGCATTTTCAAATCACGACAAGCCATTCGCCGCTGCCTCTGAAGCGAAAGGCGCAAAGTCGTTGCGTACTGTCCGTGCGCGGAAGCCCTGCCTTTCACTCGAACCTCTGCCGGGGAAAATGCGAAGAAAGAAACGCCAACAAAAAGACCCGCTACACAACAAAAACAAGCAGTGACTAAGCATGCACGGAACTAGAAGGCAGATAGAAGCGGTATACAAACAAAACAGCACGCAAGACAAAGAAAGCACTCGCTGCGCTCATTGCGTTTCTCCCACGTGCAACGACAGCTCGCGGAATCTGGCAAATGTAACGCTCACATCGCATCGTTCCAAGCCGGAAGGGACATGCGTCGACATACATAATGCATAGACGCCTTGGCGGCAGACGGTAACCCAATGTGCACTTTGCCGCTACGGTCGTATGAATAACCCTGGTGGGTCCCTCGTGCCCCTCTCCGCCGACTATTGGTGCGCAGCTTGGGATGGCTGGCCTAGCACCGAACGGCACTCGGCCGGCCTTTGGCACAGCTTGTATCTCAGCACTTGCGTAATAATGCAGCAGCCGGCATACAGAGATGAAGAACATCTCGAGGAAAAATCGATGCATGACAACGGCAATGTGAAAACGGACGGGCGCAAGCTTTTCCTTACAAAGACATCAACGGTTTTACAAGAGTTGAGGAGGGCACACTATAAAGACACTGTCAATAAGAACAAACGAAAACAAAATAATTCTCAAGAAACAGCATACGAGAATTGCCGAAGGCTTCACGCCCTGCTTGCGTTCTTTTGTACAGTTCATCGCATTGGCTTGTAACGCCAGGCGCCTCGTAACCTTGGCCGCACAAAACCTAGAAGTCCTTAATACCGGTGATGCCGCACAGGTTTGCCCGCAATGATTTTCTCCTCTGCTTCAGTTATACACCTAAAGAGAACTCGCCAACTCCGTACTTTCGACTTAAATGCAGTTCAGGACTCACGGACTTCAATAACTGCGTAAACGTAGCATTCCTAGGCGTCATCTTTGTGTGGAAACGTGTCATCTTATCGGTCTCTTGCCTACTCAGTATCTCACCTACACAATTCCATGACGCTAATAGCATCCAAACTACGCGTATAATCTGTGCAAATTTATGCGACTGTGAGATGAAAGCCGAGTGGTGTCGCCTGTTGAAACTCGAAAACAGCGCCAATGCAGAGACATTCTAACTCATGCGAAAACAATGGGACCTTACATGTTTTTTGTCATGAAAATTAAGTTACTGAAAGGAGACTATAAAAAAATAATTTTGCGAGGTTGCTCGCCATCTCGTCTCGGTTAGCGCACTCACAGCGAGAAGGTATTAGCCCAGCTGGACGAACAGTTAACCTCAAAGTACTGCAACCTACTAACCATTTGTCCAATCTACACAACAGCCTCATAGATATGACATATTCTAAGAGGGACATCAGATGTCCAGAGCTACACAACTAGTAACAGGCGATTACTTACAACGTGAGAGCATAAATGTGCATCCTAATCAATCAGTGCGCTTAAAGAGTAATTACTGAAGTGCAGCTCCGGTCACAAGTGCTCGTAGTGGATAAACAATTGCATCAAGTTGAATCCATTATTGGTCAACCATATCATACGTGAGCTCTACATGCGACAACATGCTCAATGAAGCGGGTGAATTTCAAGCTCGATTTTCGACGATTCGAAGGTCTCATAGGATTCACGGAAGAGGCTACAGCCTCGATCAATCGTCGGTCAGATCTTACGAGTCGCATTGGCGCCGGAGCATGCGGGTGTTTATGCGATGCTTTCGTAACCTGCGCACTCCGTATTTCGCGCGTACCGCCCATACGTCGTTACGCTTGGCTAAGCGTTTGCGTCGGTACGCCCCCGACACTTAGCGCTAATAGGCAGCTTTAGAATAGCGTACGCTATGTTAGCGCTAATAGGCAGTTTTAGAATAGCGTACGCTAAGTTAGCGCTAATAGGCAGTTTTAGAATAGCGTACGCTAAGTCAGCGGTCCTTGCGGTCGCCCGCTATTTCCTTCACTTAACGGGGGCCCGCAAGAGGATAGCGTACGACGCATGCGCAGTGGCCGCAAACGCTGACGCAGAGCTTAGCGTACGCTATTCTAAAACTGCCTAATAATAGGCACTTTTAGCGAGAGCATTTACGATTCGCTCCGGTCAAACCTGCGTATGCCAGCGATTTACACACAAACGTGTAGAAGGAACCGTAGAGCGCGTGCGCAGAACGGTCGTGCGAGCAGCGGAACGCAGAACGCATCTCTCGCTCCGCTTATGAAGTCAACTGAGCGGAGCGTGAAGGTGCAATCGGTTTCGCCATCGTTTTGCAGCGAAGCTGACCGCGTCTCGGCAAGACGCGCTCGACAAAAACACGAAATCTATGCAGTTCCCTGCGCTTTCTCGGGAAGCTACATCTGAACGGGGCTGAGCGTAAGCGACGCTCAGCTAAAACCGTCCAATGACGCCGTCTGTCGGTAAGTTTGAGCGCTGAGCTGGCTCCTGAGCGCCCACTATGCCTGACACCTTAAACATAAACATAAAACAGGAATGTATGACCGATAGCGGTACCTCAATTCGATCACAGTAGCCAATTACTCTGTTAGACAAAGATCGCACGCACTCACTATTCGTGTCAAAGCCAATCAGCCTCGAGTGCTGGCTCCTCGTACTCTTTCCTCGTGAGAGCTCACGCTTCGAGACGTTGTGTTAGCCTGCCCCATCTACGGATTCATACCACATGGGTCAACTGCAATGCAGCTAATGCTACGTGCAAACTTGCGCCACTGTACAGCCTTCGTGATAGATCCAGCATGAACGGATTTTAACGTTCATTGCCAAAGAGGTAATTGCACTGTGGTTTTATCATACACTACACTACACAGCCATAAACATACGTACGATTACACATTACGCAGTCTCTGATGACGTCACGATGGCGTTTTTTGTTGTTGTTTCTTTTCGCTTAAGCTCCTACGGTACCCACGCAGAATCCGAGGGCCGGCATGCCGTAAGTAGCGTCAAACAGCTGAAGTATAAACCGCGCATTCGGCGTCACACGATCGTCGTCACTTTCGTCTTGCTGATGTCGTCGCACAAGCACTAGCGTCAAGACAGATAGTTGTTTGTCTTATAGAAAGACGTCTTTCCACCTAGTTAACCCTTTGCACATATCCCAAACAACGCTGGCAGTCAGATACAAAAAAAATAGCTTCCCATAGCGTTGACCTATACAACGCGTGTGATCTGCCTAATGTTTCATTTTTTTACAGCTTATTTTGAAGCCACCACTGATTATTGAAGCTTTCTGGCTTTTTTTCCTGTACCCGTTTCAGCTATGAGGATAAGACTTTCGTAGCGCGAAACCAACGCAAAATGCCCCTGCAAAGGGTGCATCCCCTCACTACTATGCTTGTGAAGGAGAAGCTGACTCAAGAAGCGAACAACATAGCCATAGCGCGCTTGAAATTTAGGGTACCGGGGGGGGGGGGAGGTTTTTAGATGTTATTCAAGACCATTTTTAATTCGGCTTACAGATATATTGCGCATGATTTCATCCACGGCTCAAAGTAAAACTAGGAACCAGTGCAAAGCTTCTCCGATAGGTAGCAATGTAACAACCGCCGCACATCGGCCGCTCGAAAAACAAACGAAACGAGCCCAATATTTCCAGGACCATCCCAACAATATGATGAAACAATGACGCATGCTGACATTGCGTCCAGAAAGCCTTCATCGCTGATGTTTTTGGCGAAGCTTCAACACTACAGCACAGCCAGGCGCGCGTCCTCTTCAGCTGCGAGCGATTTTCCTAGACTGGGCCATGACGAAGAGTCACGCCAACTTGGTGGTTTGTGCGACAAGAAAATTGTGGTGGATGAGCCACACTCACTTTACGAAAGTATAAACGCGAAATTAAAAAAAGGAAACCAAAAACAGGCAACGAAAAGGCAAAGCCGAGAATACAAGGCAACGAGGGCAACACATACCTTTGATGTCTTTTGCTGACTGCGACCTCGCCTGAGGGAAAGCCTGAAAGTAAATAGAAATCGGTTAGCCGTTCTCTCAGGAAAACAGCAAGCGTAATAAAGGCAGTGAATGAAGAGAGAGCGTTAGTGTAGTCCCTTAAGTCGACACTGTGTAAACAGGTCGATGCCAGCGCACATATTTCTTTTCATCTTTATTTTTGCTCCGTAGATTTAAGGTTCAGTCAATTAGTGAGAAACTTTTCTGGCCAAATCCACAGACGCTGCGTCGTTCATCATCCAAGACCAAGGGGGAGGGGGAGAGGGAGAGCAAAAGGCGCACAAGCGAAAAGCAAGCGCGAATGTACCTTTAGAGTAAATAAAACAGCATAGTCTTGTGGGGAAACACAGAGAGAGAAGGAATATAGGAAATGTAGGGAGGTTAACTAGACTATACGTCCAGTTTACTACACTACACATGGGAGGGGGTAATCAGGGATTAAGAGAGAGAGAGAGAGAGGAGAGACGCATTTTACATCACACACACAGTGCCGAGTTTCACAGGCGGTCGCTCAATGAAGTTGCTTTCAACTACCGCAGGAGGGCTCGTGTGGCTTTCTAGGATGATGTGCTGTGCGACCAGGCTCCCAAGACCTTTCCTTCATTAAAGGGCCGATCATCGAGTCTACTCAAGGCAGACTGAAGAGTCCGGCGATCTTCATAAAATTGGGGACAGTGGCACAAGAGATGTTCAATAGTCTCTACACAGTTGCAGCTTTGGCACATAGATGAATCTGTCATGTCAATGGGATGGCTGAATGAGTTGGTAAACGCTACATCGATCCACAACCGGCACGGTATTGCAGCGTCACGTCGAGAAATCTTGGATGGCAGTTGTAGCTGGAGTAAAGACACACAAACCTAATATCGTAGTGACCTGCACGCTTTACTTAACTGCTAGTGTTAATGACTGCCAATTAGATAAATACTTTCATTATTTTGTTTGACGAGAACGCTGACTCAAATGAAATGTTTTGCGAAGATATTGTATTTGTACAAAACGCCACAAGGCGTCGCTACCAGCTCTACCCCGCCGTGAACGACTCCGGTAACCCTTAAAAACGTAAACGCTACGTAGTCTACGGACAAACCTAAAATTATTTAACAGTAAACTAAAATTCTCTAATTACTTAGGAGGCTAAGTAAGTTACCGCGTTTCTTTTCACAGTTTTATACGTGCAGACAAATCGGGAATACTCGGCGGATTAAACAGTAACGCCATTTTTTCGTCTGTGGTGCGACGGACGCTGCGCCCACGTAATTACCGGAATTTGTCTGGTGAGGAATGGCGGAATATGTGAATTCTAAAAGATTTACTCTGACTTAACACAACACAACAGTATTAACAAAATGACATAGACGTTTCGCCACCTACGCAGGTGGCATCATCTGGCACCAAATGTGCGGAGGTCGCCCAGTCCACTACTAGTCACATACGTCCGTGCAAACGTCCGGTAGGGGACCGCGGTTGGTTTTGCAAGCCGATTTGTCGCGACGGATGAACCAAGATTTCAGGAGCAGAAAAGAAGGGAATCCTTATAGTATACTAACACATCTAGACGAAAACAAAAAGTTGAAAGGAATTAAATTGGCCAACAACATGCATTTGCTGGTGGCAACGCCCCCAGTGCGGAATGGGGATGCGGATATAGCACCAAAAAAGGCACAAACCTAGCTAACTGCGCTGCCGAGTCTGACCGACGCTCATCACGGACCCCAGGCTCCCTACAAGAAGGGAAAACTCGGTAAGCCGTGACACCACAGCTGACCTCGCGTTCCTACGGGACACCGAGGGAATGTGGGACAACCTTCAGGAAGCTTTAGGCAGCGACCATTTTATCATTGAGATTACAATTCGGGTTAAACCCAAACCACCAATGAAATATGAATACGTCGACTGGGATCTCTTCAGAAAGATCAGAAACGAGACATCTCCACCAGACGAAAGCTACGATCATCTATTAAACAACTTAAAGCAAGCCGTCAGAAGTGCTACAAAGGAAATAACGACGCGGCTTGAAGTTCCTAAAATGGACTCGAAACTAGCGCACCTGTTAGAGGCCAAGCATGCTCTAACAAATAGATGGAAAACGCAAAAACTGAACCGTAGACTCAGGGCTAAGTTAACCTCGTTTAACAAAGAAATTGAAGCCTACTCCAAACAACTTGCTCTTCAGCAGTGGAATGACAAAATGTAATGAAACGGTTAGTTGCATGAGAAGAGGCAGTAAGTGGAACCTACTCAAAGGCCTCCTTAACGATAAACATTCGAAAAGCGCGACTAATCTGGCTACAGACAGGCTTATCAGGAAAGAGATTGCTCTCGGCCTCACGCAGACGGCTAGCAACCTGGCCTTCACCTGTTTGCGCCTTAAAGACGGTATTCCACAGAATATCGACCAAGATCAGGAACAAGCTAGGTATACAGGTCTAGATAGGCCGGAGTTAGACGAGCCACTCACGGAGTCTGAAATCAGACACGTTCTTTTCAACCGAAGTGGCAGGTCTGCACCGGGGCACGATGGAGTCGCTAACAAACTCCTGCGCAATCTAGATGATAAGACCACTGAAATCATTTGAAAAGAAATCAACGAGGTCTGGAGCACTTGACAAGTTCCGATAGAATGGCGCACAGCCAAGCTGATGTTAATCCTCAAACCGGGGAAGCCCCGCGCATGGATAACTTACGCCCAATCTCCTTCACATCATGCATTGACAATGTGGCCGAACATGCGATACACAATCGTATTACAGGCCACATTGAAAATCACGAACTTTTTAGGCACAACCTCATTGGCTTCAGGAAAGCGCTCTCCACGCAAGACGCTATGCTACTCATCCAGAGGTCTGTACTTGAGAACCCCTCTCGCAACGTTAAAGGAATACTTGCGCTCGATCTTGCCAGGGCATTCGATACAGTCTCGCATGAGCATATTCTGGGAGAGATCTCCTCTCTTAATCTAGGAGAGAAATTCTACAACTTCACCCACTCTTTCCTCTCAAACAGAAAGGCAAACCTGCGACTGGGCACGATCTCGAGTGCGACCTATGAAATAGGCAATCGTGCCACTCTTCAGGGTTCAATCTTATCACCGCTTCTCTTCAATATAGCTATGCACAGTCTATCCAACAGACTTGCTGAGCTGCCAGAGATTGGATATACCATCTATGCAGATGACAGTACAATCTGGTCCCCAGGAGCTTCGCTTGCCGACTTAGAACAATCCTTATAAGATGCTCTAGACGTAACGGAACAGTTCCTGGTTGCAAAGGGACTCAAACAATCGCCGGCAAAATCTGAACTTTTACTCTACAGACAGGCAAGGCAAGGAGTCCAAAACCTTGAACTTCTGGAGACTCTACCAGTTGAACTTAAGACCAAGCAAGGACACCCCATTCCAAGGGTGGGTTCTGTCAAAATTTTGGGACTCCTAATCAGTGCTAAAGGCCGTAACTCGGAAGCGCATAAGAAATTGGGGCACAGGCAAACAACTTAGACTCATTTCTAGGGTCACTAGCAAAAGAGAAGGCCTGAAAGAAGACATTCTGCTTCGGGTCTTTGACGCCTTTTTCATCAGCCACATTAATTATTCCGCCCCTTACCTTAAAAAATAAGCTGGGCACACTAATCAGAACCGGCCTTAAGAGGCTGCTTGGCCTTCCGCAATCCACCAGCACGGAGAGGCTTTGCGAGCTCGGATTACATAACAGAGCTGAAGAACTAATCGAGCCGCACTTTGCTGCACTAGTCTCTAGGTCATCGTCGACCAGGCCAGGCAATAAAATTCTTGACGAGGAAGACATAGCACCCTTAGTTTCACCGCAGAATGCGCACCCTCTTTCTAGAGAAGCAAAGGAAAGCATAATGGTGGAGCCCATTCCGAGACACATCCACCCTGTCTATAACAAGGGTCGAATAGTCGTTCGTGCAAACACTATCCTCAAAAGAGTCGGCCCACACAGTGCTGACGTTCTCTTTGTCGATGCAGCCAAATACGACGGAAACGAAAGATTCGCTATAACGGTTGTTGACGCGCGAGCAACACTAATCAATGCAGCATCAGTGCTTACAAAACATGTACATGTGGCGGAGGAGACCGCCATAGCCCTGGCCCTCAATACGGCTAAACAGCCCGTCACCGTCTACTCGGACGCACGTGCGGCGGTCAGAGCCTACTCCAATGCTTTAATATCAGGCCAAACTGCTAGCATTATTCACAAATCTCTGCAAGGAGAAATAAATAAAAAGCTGAGCGGTCTCCACATCTCGTGGGTCCCTGCTCACGTCGAAGGTATTGCAGGATGCCATCCCAACGAGCGGGCTCATTCCATAGCGCGAGAACGCACGTACCGCGCTAGGGACTAACGGGCCGGCTCAATCACAGGACTGCCTCATTAAGGACCCTTTAACCACATTTAACTAAATTACATCTCACTATAGACTGAGTAGGAGGAAATTCCCTCCACCCAACCCCAAATTAAACAGGGCCCAATCAATCACTCTCAGACTTTTGCAGACACGAACTTATCTCGCTCCAAGAGCCTTCAGTCGGTCCAATCCGATTTTCCACAGTCGTGTTCTAAGCGCGGTCACGACACCTGCTCCTTCGACCCCATGCTCTGGCTGTGCCCATTTAACGTGGGCTCCACTCTCAACGACGCGGTCAGCTGGGATGAGCGACTGAGCAGTCCGGATCTCACGCATCAACTCCATGCTGTCCAGAGGGCTCGTGTCGTTGCCGAGAGCCACCGACTTGAGTAGGGAGGTCTCTTGGCCTCTTTTAATCTTGTCCCTCAGGACTCCAATAAAATCCTTTGTATGTATGTAAACCAATTGCTGCCACTTCAATAAAAGTAATTATAGTAAGCGCATTATTCATCTAACCACAAAATCCTCCTATGCAGGAACATGAACGTCCGATGACACCTTCGTAGTGCGTAAGGAGATCCATCAAGTGTACGAGAACGCCGTCGTAAGGAACCGCTTTGGATCTCTCAAAGCAGACAGTGGGCGAAGAGAGAAAAAAATCACTGTATCTCCCCTAATGTGGATCATGACGAGTGGCGAAGCACTGTACGGTGACCGGTATGTCACCGTACGTCACCCGCGCGTTGCCACTGCGAATGTAAATTGAGTGACATAAAGTGTATATATACACAAATATATCCTCTTTAGTGCTCTTATATTTTAATCCTCTTGTTATAATTCGTATATCGTCATGAGTTCTAGATTCCGTTCTCCCTTCATTATTACTGCTCTGTGGTCTGTGAAATGGAGAGCCAATGGTCAAACTGCCAGGCACGACACCTTCCTTCCACATACCACTGTGCACATCCTTCAGAATTATGACAGCCAGATTTGTTGATTGCGGAAACATAGTGCCTTTAATTATTATTCTATTGCATTTTTATTAAGACATTTCAGAAGTGTTTTGAGTTCTGCATATGACACTTATCTGATACTTCATAATCGAAATCGCAACTTATAATTCGTATATCGTATTGAGTTCTGGATTCCGTTTTCCCTTCATTTCGTTTTCGTTTTTCGTTGTGCAGGTGTTCAGTTTCGGTTTCGGTTTTGTGTAGCGTGACGGACGCCGACAAGGCTAGGCCCTAAGGAGCTTCGCCCCTAAAATATGTCTTGTACGTAAGGAAGAAGCTCATCCACATGAGGATAAAGCAAGCCATTCAACTTTTCGGCAAATCAATACAAAGACACATACGCCAATTCAGTCTGCACGAAAATTACGCTCCATCCCCCAAAAAGGTCGCGCACCAGCAAGGAACACGCGTGACAACCGCACTGGGAGCGGGATTACCGCTGATTAAGCGCCGCACTAACGAGAGCTCAGCGACGCGAGCTCTGTGCGGTGCGGCTTGCCGGTTTCCAAAGAGGGTCTCGTGCTTACTTTTTAGTCCCTAAAGGCGTGAACAGCGGTGGCAGTGAGTCGCTCGTTATTCCCAGTCACGGAGACCGCTCGCCGAGGGCACGGAAAACGTAGAGACAAGGCTTTCATGTTTGTCTTGGGCATACGACTCATTCGACAAAACTTCTATAGGCGCCCACCCTATGTTGTGTAATTGCCATGGCTGAACTGGGCCTCTAAACAGTAGCACCTACACAAAAGCAGATACCTTTCCTTCCATTTAAGTCAAATATGTCAGGAACCGATATACAGTACGATGTGGCGCTGTTTGTACCTCGCGCGTTCAAATCAAATCTACATTCCGTTTTTCAGTGCTTAAAGCGGTTCCGTGCTCTAGCACACAGTCTAGTTCGGTATGGAATTACACTTTATGAATAGTGAAACCCGGTTTTCCTTTAATTTTGAATTTTCTGCTAAGGACAACGTCTCGCGAAATCTCCCCAGAAAAAAAAAAATCAATATGTACAGCTTACTAGTCCAAAACGTGATTTCCATGCCTTTTGCACAGAAATCGACGAATACGGTACTTTCACACAGGCATTACAGGAAGGAAGGAAAGAAGAAACAAGCGGAAAGACAGGGAAGTTAGCCAGTTCTTAGATTGCGCTTCTTGCGGACAACTGGTCTTAAAGGGCCCCTCACCAGGTTTGACAATTTTGAGATAACGAGCGCAATGCATACACTAGGCGTTCACGATCACGTCTGCCAAAATTTGCAACGCTACGCGCCGCGGAAATGGGTCAAATTTCAAGGTGAACGCTGCTTGCCCTTCCTCTCGCGGGCGCGCGCTTTAGAGAATGAGGGGATGACGTACATGAGAAAATGGCCCTACGTTGATGGTAGTGCTGTGACGTCGCTCCTCTACGTAGACGACTGTGCTCTGACGTCGCCAACAGTAGCACGTGACACTGCGATAATTATTTGACACGGCATGTGTAGTTTGTGTAATTTGCCGCTTGAATAGATTAATAAAACTTGAGGGAAATAATGAGACACACAAAGGGAATGTGTGCGTCTTTTTCATTATTTTTCGTCAATTGCTGCGAGATGCGGGGCTAATGTGCCTCCCCTTCCCATGAGTTCGTGTCCCCGCGGTTACCGCATCGAGCAGACGCCAGCCCTGGAAACGAAAGTAATGTTGTGGCGCGTTCGAGCACTCACTATGCTCGTTTATTCTACCGCGTCCAAGTAAACGTTAATGCGGCACTGGCTCATGATACCGCCACCCTCGTGCCCGTACAAATGTCTCAACTTTCATGCCCGTCCCGCAGAAACAGGCAGTACACCACAGAGAACGCCGACAAAACGCCCACGGCCGCTACATAAAAAAAAAACAAAAAACGTAGCAGCCGTGCAACGCCGCTCGCGTGCTCGGGTTGGCTCGGGCACGTCATGCGCACGTGACCATGCATGCGCATGACGTGTTCATGCGTATATGTCAAGTGAAGAGGGCAGGGAAGGGATTCGGCTTGCTAAGGCTACACGGGGCGAGTGGCAAGGGTTTGAAACTCGCCTCCTCGCATCATGGTTTCGCGCCGCTACAAATTATTGTTTTCCTCAGCTCGTAATGAACCGATTTGAAAAATTCTTGCGGCATACTGCTCTTCATTCGTCACGCAACAACGTCCAGCGTCTAACTAAAATTTGCTATGTGGCCTGGTGAGGGGCCCTTTAAAGACAGACTCTGAGCAGTGTCGTATTCTCATTTCCCTTTTTTTTTCTCTTTTTCCTTTTCTTGCTCTGTTTTTTTTTTTTTTTTTTTTGGTAACATCTCTCTTCTATCATCTTTTATCCTCCTTACGTCTTCCCCCTGTACAGGGTAGCCAGGCATTACAAATTTTGGTATATTCCTTCCTGCTCTGACAGCCCTAAACAACGCTACTGCACTCCTCGCTGACCAACAAAATATGGCGAAAAAACGTGCAATTATTGCATTACGTTCTTCCTGAATTCTACCACCTGAGTAGCGTCAAGGTGTGGGACGCCTGATTCTGCATAACCCAAGCGACACAGTGCGACTGAACTGAGGAGAGGAAACGACGAGAACGTCCGGAAAACACGCTTGTCGTTGTCTTCAGTTTTCTGACCCCATTCCACGAAGTCGTTCTGTTTACCCTGAATCTCTACAACAAAGCGTTTATCCCGCACGTACATAGCAATACCTAAAGAGGTCATAAGAAGAATCTCAGTTTGAATGACCTGTCATTGCTCAAGCCGTATACAACGCCCAACGGATTAATTCTGTAACCCTCTCCTGCCAGCTGCGTTGGCGCGGTTGGCATCGTGCCTACGCAAAGACAGAAAGAAAGAAAAGCAGTAGGTCAGGCCCGCCATGCAATTTTCACGATGGCGGAAGGGCTCCTGAATTTTTCCCTTCCTTCTGTCGGGATCATGAAATCGTGACAGCGAAGAAGTGCCTCGTTAAATAACGTGCAGTCCCGCTCGTAATGACAATATCGTCAACATCAAATATAAGTCAAGCGAGGCGCATATACAGGAAGGGAAGCAGAACAAAACAGTCGTTCCGGCTCACTGCGCAGAGAGAAACGGTAACGCTGAGTCTCTTCGACCGCTACGAAACCAAGTGAGTTAAAGAATGAGACACCGAATGACCCTTAATTAAATCTTACAAGAACGTTTCTCGCGCACTGCAATCAGCCTGACAACGCTTCTGGTTCACTTCACTCATCGGGAGATGAGTGAAGTGAACACACCACGACTGGGCAGCGGACTCGGGTAGCGTCCTTCGCGCCTCGATACCTGTAGGCCTAACAAACGCGGGGTTTGCTTACATTTACATCTGGTTGTCGATTGAACAAAAAAAAAAAATCCAGGTGCTGCAGCACTCATCTTGACCATTTACTATTAATACAGATTAAAGAAATAGGGTGGACGTTGGTTCACCATTTAAACATTATACGCCTGATAATGAGATCTTTCCGCATGGGCAACAGTGTTGTAACGAACCATAACTGGACAATGCTTTAATATGCAGGGCAATTTTTAAAAGCAGTATGCGTTCAAATAAGACTAAACTGTGTCGGCGCTAGAATCGACAACTTCAGGGTAATGAGTAATAAATCGTAATGAACTAATTACTAAGGTCACACACTATGATCAGCGTAGCTTCTGTAAGCAAGATGGAAGAACGCGTTCGGTCCTCCTGAAAAGAGTAGCCCGAAAAAACAAAACTGCCGACTTAATTTTGTCACGCACTATAAAGAGGTCATTATCAATGTATGCGCACATCCGTGCTTAGTCCACGGAGCATCAACACCATCCTTCTCAGCCTACATAATGTCCCCTGCAGGACGAAGACCTCCACCAAGGATCTCCAATCTGCCCTGTCCTGGGATTCCATTTTGTCCCGGCGAACTTAATTTCCTCGCTGCCTTCCCCGGCTTATTTTCTCTCACCTTGGTAGCCATTCCGTTGCTGATAACCGGCTGCACGTGCTGCGCATTACTTGGCCGGCCCAAGTCGATTTCTTTCGCTGAATATCGACCAAAATATCAGCAATATCTGTTTGTTGTCTGACCCTTTCTGCTGTCTTCTGATCTCTGAATGTTACGCCAACCAAAATTACACCAAGGAAAAAAATTTACCACTGTTCCACCTGCAACAGTTCTGTGGACACTTCCAAATGCTTTCGTTTGGAAGGCCCGCCGCTTCCCCTAAAACAGACAATTCCAGCATAAGCGCTTTTTGCGAGTACCGGAAGAGAGCATCATAGTCACTTTTGCGTGCCATTTTTCTGTGTCTTTAACACATCCTACTTTATCGCCACTAAGAAAGTCAATCCACCTTCTATCACAGGACCAAACGTATCCGAGCGCAGTAACTATGCGCCGGATGAAAATTTTCAGCGAACCTCGTGACAATCAGAATGCGTGAAAAAGAGAGAAACAAATAACGTCTTAGCTAGACAGCTGAACGGCATCAGCGGTAGCGTAAGCTTCACTACAAAATATGAAGTTAGCGAGATACTTAGTCGAGAAACCGGTAAGCGTTCAACTAACACACAGCACTTAATAAAAGTTGAGAAAACAGCGAAACAATGAAGCCGGACCGCTGGGAAGATACGTGCGTGGCATGTTTAACAGACACCAACATTTCAAGCAAAATGTGGTAAGAGATTCCTAAGCGTCATCCTCATCAAAGGCGAACGAAGAGTTTCGTAAAGATGTCGAGAAACAGTGATGTGAAGTCGTCGACTTTTTTCCATTTTCATGAGACTACTTTTACCTTGCGCAAGCGATTTGTTATAATCTTTTGAAAACTTACGGTAGACCCAGACGCGAAGCACTACTGCGTTAAAAATTCAAAGGAAATATTCAAAGTGTGTGTGTGTGTGTGTGCGTGTGTGTGTGTGTGTGTGTGTGTGTGTGTGTGTGTGTGTGTGTGTGTGTGTGTGTGTGTGTGTGTGTGTGTGTGTGTGTGTGTGTGCGCGCGCGCGCGTGCGTGCGTGCGTGCGTGCGTGTGTGTGTGTGTGTGTGTGTGTGTGTGTGTGTGTGTGTGTGTGTGTGTGTGTGTGTGTGTGTGTGTGTGTGTGTGTGTGTGGAAAAAGAGAGAAAAATAACAGAAAGAAAAAACGAAGATAACGCAAACAGCACATCACACTTTTACGACTTATCTCACGGTTCGTTGCGTTAATATTTTTTTATCTTCTATAGCAATGACTCGCGTTCTCCCAGTTCGCAAACATAGCGCCAAGGATCAGTTTCCCAGCCCAGCACACCACAAGATCAGAGCACACGAATGTGTACGTGCGGCGTAGTAATAGCACTGAGACTATATGCATCCTGCCGAGCCGAGGGGGAAGAAGAAAAAGAAGGGATGCGGAAAGAAGAGGAATGCCGAACAAGAACGAGCAGAAACACACATTATTCGGAGAAAGCCTTTCTGTGAAAACTCTCGCACGCGCAGTTTGGCGAATTCAGACTTTTTGTTTTTTTTTTTTTAATCTCCTCCTCCAACTGCGACCTTCATGAAATATGGGTCACCGGGCCACGAGGCACGGATTTCACGCCACACGACCGCACAAGGGCCGCCCCGCTGAACATGCGAGGGCGTCTCTGCTACGCTCCAAACAAGGTTAGCGCGCGTTTTTGACACGTCTTCTAAATCACCTGAGCCGTTTACGAGACTCGAGTGCAAACGCGCAGATCTCTCATTTACCAGATAGTAAGAGGAAACCCCCATTTAGCGGCGGCAAAACTCGGCCGCTCCTTCGCAAGACTCCAGCAAGGTCACGCTTCGATCCTCTCCAAAGCTTGTGCGCGATTACGAGCCAGGGAGAAAACGTAAACCCGTTAGAGCTTTCGTCGCGTTCAAGAGCAATCTCTCGAGCTCTGCATTCAGCGTCGCAGCCTCCTCGTTATGCGCGTACGCCTGCGCTGTTTTCGAGCAGTGGCGCGAAGTAGGCGAAGAAAATGAGATACGCGCGAGGTCCCAGCTCCGCTTTTCCGCGACCCAAGCACGATGCGCTGTCGGCCTCCCGCATCTCGGTTATCTGTCTCGAATAGGCGGCGAGAGGAAACGGAAGAAGCAGTAATGGAAAGCGCGCTCACCGCACCTATCATTGTGCTGCATCGGACATGCACGAAAGGAGTCGAATAAGCCTTTGCGTAAACTGGGCGGAAGAGCTGCCGCTGTATATCTAACGCTCTTATTTACGAAATACTCTGTTCGCTCTCTAAACCTATTTGTTATACGCTGTAACATACAAAAGTGGCAACCACACTTAATAAGCACTGACGATGCCTAGGCTTATAAACAAAAATAAGAACAGTTCAGACAAAGGCCGCAAGGTATTTGCGTGCACACAGATATATATATATATATATATATATATATATATATATATATATATATATATATATATATATATACATACATATCGCGCGTCATAGTTTCTAAATTTTTATAAGCCGTATGTGTTTGGTATTGGAATAGGTTGGGCTCCTTTTTTCCTTTACTGGGTCCATGAAAAGGAATGTGTGCTACCACGCTTGCTGTACAAATAGAAGCAAATAGACGCACACAAGTCATATTTCACTCGACTAGCTAGTTGAAATTAATGAAATTCCGATGTCTCCCGCGCTATAACTACGATACGATTATGAGGGACGCCGTAGTCGATGAATGCACTTTCCTTCTAGCAACCTCAGGTTCTTTAAGGCACACCTAAATAAAAGGACACTTCGTGTCCATCTAATGCGGCCGTCGTGGCCAAGAATCGAATGCGCGCTGTCATGCTTAGAGCAGCAGAACACCATAACCACTAAGCCGCCACGAAGGGTGACTAACTGCAATGTGCCATCATTATGAGATCCTGCAATTCAATTATTAATGCCCTAAGCGCCTCATGAGGCACTGGCCTTGGAAAACGTCGCGTACGCGGTGCAGAAACTGCCGTGACTTTAACAAAAATCAAATAAAACTCATGGTTCGAGCCAGAATCGAACCCAAATATTTAGCGTGTTCAGCCATTGCTTGAAACTGCTTTGTGAAAAGACCCTATACAGCCATTATGTCGGGCAAGGAGTCAAGTTAACACATGTAAAAACTTTGAGGACGCGTTGAGCTTCGCTTAAGTGTTAATTATGTCCCGAAAGATCTGCGCTCTCACCAGAGCCATGGGTGATAGCACAGGGGCGTAGCCAGGGGGGGGGGTTCAACCCCCCCCCCCCCCGATATTTTTCAATTTTGCTTGCGCATATATACACGCACACATACAAACGCACGCACGAACATACATAAAGTATGGTTGAACCCCCCCCCCCCCCCCCACCCCGAAAAAAATTTCTGGTTACGCCTCTGGTGATAGCACAGGGTATCCAACCAAGTGGCGTGTGGCAGCAGTGCGTAACCTCCACCGGTGGTCCCATCTGTGACCCAGGTTGGGTTCGATTCCGGCTCGGGCCCTGACTTTTATTCTTTGCATTCATCGGGATTTTTCTCTCGCAACCAACGCCGCCGACGCCGACACCGCATTTTCTGCGACACGGGCTTTTTAACGCAATCGCGTTAATATCGCGTGGCGGAAGCGTAGAGTCGCACCAGCCGCCACACCCTGTAAATTGTGTAACGGACGAGAACCACATTCAGCATGAGTGAGTGGTTGAAAGCTCCCAGCCCGTTACAAAGGGCTCAGCCATAATTCACCATCAGCCACAGCACTAACAAAGTGCAGCTACTCACGCGATCTCTCAAGCTCCGATGATGATGATGTAGTCCCACCGAATGGCCTTCAAGTCGTCTTAGTCGAATGCGTAAGGCACCACGTCGGTTGTTATCGACATCGGCACAACTTGTTTCCTACATCACTTTCGCCTCATTTTGCAGTTTGATGACATTACGATATGGCCCTCTTGTGTACCAGCAGCCATCCACGACTTTGCATCTGCACCTTTGGCGTAACGAAACAACAACACCACGACTGTTTTTTCTTCGCTGCTTTTAAGTGTGACCGATATGCACCACAACTCCCGCTATATGGTATAACAGACCACCCGCTTTTTTTATGTAGAACTCAATACCATAGGCGCGCGCAGAGCGAAGGGAGGCGCAAAATCTGTCCCGTACATTGACCCTTCTAGTCACCTAAGAGGGGGGGCGCAAGATTTGCCCCATAAATTGACTTAGTAGGGGCGGGAGGGAGGGGGGGGGGCGCTGCGAGGAACCTTTGCACCCCCTGATGGGGAACCCTGCGCACGCCTATGCTCAATACGCATAAGCCATTATCGCTATATAAAGAAGCACACATGCATATAGTTTTGCGAATTACAGCTACCGTGTCATTACGACCGTCACCGAGCACCGCGGTGGAGAGCCACAACCGCAAACAGAGCCATACAGGCAACCAGGAAATACTCGCTTTTCGATACACGAGAACCGAAATTACGACAGCGTAAAGGACGTCTAGCATAAGATACGCCTTGACGCACCGAGAAAAAAACGGTGTTTTTATGTATGTTTATGTTTTCTATGTTTACAGAAGCAGTTGTGAAGTAGATCTACCAGGCTAAAAGCAGAAGTGGGAAGTCGCTGAAAGTAAATCACGCTAAGATAAACTCCGTTTGAAGAACGGTAACTAAAATATAAATAAAAACCAGCTGCGCCCGCGCAGCTCCTAACTGAATGCTGGCAACCTTTAATTTCGTGCACTCAAGTGACTTTCTTTTAAAAATAATTAAAGGGAAGAACATCGCAGAAAGCACAAAAAAAAAAAGATCTGTCGAATGTCAGTACCATTCAGCGCTAGCAAAGAACTGCAGCAGAAATTAGAAGAGCTCAGAGTTCTTTCAATAACAGCCAAAGTGCACTGCGATCCCTAACCTATATGAACATACATTCCACTGCTTCTATTGTTCGTGGTGTTACTTTTTCTCTCTTAGGTCTTACTGTCAGTTCTAAGCACTTTATAAAATAAATGAAAAGAAGTTGAAACGAATATTAGTGTGCGCAGGAGTTTTATCCCGGTAACCCTGCAGGAAAGAATAAAGATGGCGCAGACGCAGAGGTTCGCTATTAAACAGTTCCCTTCATGTAGTTTCTTGTTGCAATGTTTTTAGTGACTTCCAGAAAGTGTAATCCCTTGGAAAGGAACAAGCTTGCGTTCAATAGCAACATGATGAAAACAGGGCCAACGTCATACGAGGCCTTGTTTTCTAAGACGCACTTACCCTATCTTACAGAGGTCCCAGCTATAACCGCTACTCGACCTCAAGCGAGCAGCAAACCACATAAGCGCACGCGTTGTGGGTACACATTCCGCGCACTGATTGGCTAATTAATTCACTGACTTGGTTCAATGTAATCGCTGGTCCCCTAAATAATTGGTTTTCTACAAAAACCGGCTGTTCGAAAAAGTGAAACGAGCGCTGCGAATTTTTGGCAACTCTTGGCAAAACCATAAACGTTGCATGCGTTAGCAAAAGCTTCGTGAGACATTCGCATTACATGCCCCACTTCAGTATTTGCCCTCACCTTCTATGTGCTTCGCTAATCAGTAACGGTGTTAAAGTGAGACCGTGGCAGTGATGCGTCAATACTGAAAAGAACTCACGCGTTAAACTATATAAACTCGGCTGCGAGAAGTCCAATGCAGGAGTCAATGCGGTCCGGCAATTCATTCACGTCTGTGGCCTCCTCTGGGTATTTACTGACTTTCATGGGCCAAGTGCTCTCACCACTACATTAGGGTTATTGCGTTAAGTGATGAAATAAAGAAAGCATGATGCGCTGATGATCCAAAGTACGGCATTCTGTCGCGTCTGAAATCAGTACGCCCTGCGGAGCTAGCGGCTAGCTCCGCAGCACGTAGGCATGCACCCTACTTCGTCAGCCGTTCGGACAAAATTGAAAGGCGACAATTTCTTCGCAGCGGCTGCTTTCCATTGCGCGCATCTGCAATGGACACATAGTGCAGGGCAGCCTGAACCCTTACAAAAACAGATTTAGACAGTCTATAGACCGTCTAAAAATGTGTTTAGACAGTCTATGGACTGTCTAAATCTATTTTTGTAAGGGAAGAACTCTGGAAGCAGGTAAACACAATCAGAAGAACAGGCAGCAAGACTATTGTAGTTCCGCCCTTCGAGAATCAGTGAAGAATGTGCGAAAAACTAAAAGCGCGTCTGTCCCCCGAGTCCACTCTTTCCCGATAGGAATGCCGAGACTCCAATGTCTCTCGCGTTGAGATCCTATCCTTCGAGTATCTCCGACGGCATGCCTCTTGCACTGCACACGCCGTCGTGTCGCTGCATGCCCCGCATGTCATGACGCTGCTCTATTATAGTAAAGGCAAACGTAAGAGCGTCGTATTGTTGCTGTCCTTGTTGTTGTTGTTGTTGTATATGTGCCTACTTTACGCCTAATGTGCCCCAGTGAAAGCTACGGCTACACCACGCCAACGGATCATGAAGCTAAGGAAAACACAGGCAAAGTTGCTTCTAGTTCAAAGGTTCAAATATTATTTTAATCTTTGTGTAAGTATTCAATGTTTTACATGCACTTTTACTCTTCTGTATGTTTCCTTGCGTAAGTTTTGAATCACTTCCGTTTACGCTGTCAATGATTGTGTGCGAACTGCCGTTACAGGTGGGAGGACCTCGTCAGGCGTTAATGCCTTTTGTCCTCTCTTTCTTAAGTGTAATTTTGTACACTTGAACAAAGCTAAACTCAAGCTAAAGGTTAATCAAAGCGAGACGAAAAAAAAAAACTGCCTGGTTCCGGTGGGAGCCACAATTTCCGCTTTGCGCGTGCGTTGCATTACGAGTTATGGAACAACTTCTACTCTCCCGTCCGCAACATTCTTGTGTAATTAAGAGTGCAATGTAGTTATAAGCGCAGGTGTGTTAGAATCTGTCTTTTCCAGATTTCAGATTTTACTTCCGGGTGCCACTGCCGGGCAGCTAATGCACGTGCCTTCGGCCTGCGCAACGTAAAAAGCCTCGAGGATCTCTATCATCTATCATACATTCCGCGGGCAGGTGCATTAGCTGCCCGTCAGTGGCACATGTATGTACATAAAAAGACTGATGCGTTGGGAGTCGCGTGACGTCAAGATGGTGACGTCCATTCTTAATGCCCCTATCTCTTCAAATAAAATTTGGTTCAAGGTTAACGCCTGTGTGTTGTACGTGTCTTACCTCTTGTCCTCGCGTTTTGGTGCTGCCTTTTCATTAAGTATGATGCACCAACATGCCCACATCAAGGTCCTGTTGCCTGAATCTTTTCTTACCTTTTTCTTTGCCTATAAACCTAAATCTCTGAATGTAAACTTAAGAAGCGCACCAGTGCCATAGCTCGTTACAGCCTAAGGATACACATACATCGCACCGAATGGTCGATCACAGTGACGCCGCGGTGTTCGATGTAACGCGCTCGTTAAAGCTGCGTCATCATGGTGCCGCGTTAATACACTTCAAGAATCACTCTTTATTTTCCTGCCTTCTTCGCTCGCTCACAGCCACCGTACAGGTAGATCAAGCCAAGACAGTTGCGCAATCTGGAGGAGCTGATGCAGCTTCCTCATTATGGCACGCTGGAAACATCAAATGCTCTATTGCATCACCCATAAAGCTACAAAAGTGCGAGTGGTCCGCGTTCGACGCACGCCGTTTCACTCTGTTTCAAAGTCCGCGTAGGATAAATCTGCACGCCATATGAGCGGTTCAAGAGAGTGACCCACATTGCTAGAAATGAAGAAAAGAAGATGTGGTAGCACGCTGCCCACCAGATGCTTCGGTTAGTATTAAAGACGATAGTCTTTCTTGGGGAACTTAAACGCAGAAATTTTGGTCTGTCTGTCTGTCTGTCTGTCTGTCTGTCTTTCTGTTTGTCGGCACGTCCCTCGATTCAGCCACTCGGCCAAAGTTGAACCACTTGCCCAAGGGCCAGCCGTCTTGAACTGGTACGGCTGTTCATACTTGTGAACGTTGTCGATCAAAAAGTAAATATTATGCATATCTGAGGTGCAACATCACTACGTAAGTATTAGGTGGCGTGTTCCTTTAATAGAAAATGCATACATACGTAATTTTAAGGACCCTAGTTTCTTAAGCTGCGCTGAAAATGCATAAGAATGGAAGCTTGAGCGAGTTGGTATGCGTTCATCTTTATTGAAACAGCGCTCACTAGACGACGACGAAGTAAAAGAAGGCACAGGACAGGCGCTGCCTGTCCTGTGCCTTCTTTTACTTCGTCGTCGTCTAGTGAGCGCTATATCAACAAAGCTGAAAATGCGACTGCGCTGAAATTTGCCTTCCTCCGTGCCCTTCGCACGAGCTCATTGTTGTGTTTCGGTTTCGGTTCTGTATTGCACTGTACGAATGGCATGGGTTGGTGTTGAAAAACTTTAGTTTTGAGAAGGCCAAGAAGGTGAAAAAAAATATTTAAAAAATGAAAAAGCAGTGTTGTGGGTGGCCTTCAGGCTGCCGGTTGTGGGCGCTGCTCTGGCGTTCCTGTTTTACCCAGGCGACGTGTAAATAAAAGAGTGTGTGGAGAGTACTCGTTGAGTGCGGACGTTTCTCTGCAAAGGTCTTCGCCTGCTGCTGTGCCGGGACTACTAGCACGCAACACAGCACTCATGTTTCCCGACGTATTGCCAGATGGCGTCCATATCTCACACAGCGCCTCTTCTATCGTCTTTACACGACATTTGCAGTGAAGCACGCAGATACGCGGCCAATTTTTTTACCACCGTCAGGATAAAGCGGAACTCGGCGAAGTAGTACAGTTGGCGTTAAGCTCGACATTGAAACAAGTTAGAATGGCAGATTAAACCAGCCCGGTAGCACTGATAGGGGCGACGATGCAATCAAGGCACGCGAGCGCGCTGCTTCTCGATAATCGACGAGTATTTGCCGAACAAGTTTATGTGCGGAACCTCCTTAAATGAGAATGAGTCAACTCCATCATTCGACAATAAATTGGAAACTCGTTATTCAGTTCACTTGCACTCGCGCCCCTCAGCTCCGCAGATGTCGACACCCCATTAATTAGACGTGCGAGCCGTGATGCTTCATACGAGACGGATATCAGCCGCTACTTGCACAGGTTATATATAAACTTTCATCAGTACAGAACATGGAGCTTATCCATGCGTAGATGAAACAGCGTACGCCCACGCGCGTCTATAGGTTCCTCACGTAACACTTCTTACTTGGCATGAGCAAGAGGCGTGCCTCGGTCAGTTAATGCGCCTCGCTTTGAACCTTCTGGGACAAATTTTACGAACATTTTCAGTGCACGTTCATTGGACGAGCCAGCTGACAGAACGACGGTCACACCGCCTTGATGGTTACGTCACGCAAAAGTGAACGTACACCTGCAATCGTTCGGCGGATAATGAATGGAGCGCATGGAGGCAGGACATGGTGCGTGCCTTATAAACGGCTCTTCTAATTCCAAGGCAAAGTTGGTCTAAGGAGAGCACAAGCGCTAAGCAGAGCACAGGCGAAAGCCTATGTTAACATTATTATCAACCGGTATTCTTGGCCACATGTTTCTTGTAATCTCGTGTTCGTGCAGAATTTTCGAGCGCAGCTCTTAGGTGCCCGTTCCTGCGTCGGCGTCGCCGTCGCCGTCGGTGGCGTAACCGATAGACATGAAAAAAATAAAATGAGAAAAAAATATCCAGGATCGAATGGGATTTGAACACGGGCACTCTACGTGGCAATCGAGTATTCTACCACCGAGCCCCGCTTATTATTATTTTTTTTTTTTGCTTTATTGCCTGTTTACAGGCACGAACTACATCAACAAGCACCGCTGGTGCTTGAAACTCAATTGCAAAAAGACCCTACACAGGCGTCATGTCAGGCAAGGAATCGCGTTAACCTATGTAATATAGCGTGGCAGAAGAGTAAAATTACAATCAGTCATCACGCAATGCTAACTGCGCAACGAGTGTATGGTTTAATGCTTCCCACCCACTGCAAAGTGCTCAGCATAATTCTTCATCGTCATCAGCCACATGCAGCATCAACAAAGTGCACATAATATCTTACAGATGTGTAGCGGTTACCTCGCTTATCCGCAGAAAGACAAATAATGGTGTAGTGGGTGCTGTCCTACTTTACAGAAATTGTGATTTGTGGCCTAGTCGATACCTTGCGGAAAGCCGAAACTTCAAGCACAGTTGTCCTTGCCCCCAACACGAAGCTGCGCTCAGAATTCGCATGAGAAAGTATCGCAAACCTCGGTGAATTTTTTGAGAAAACATAACTGTTGCAGTTAGAGTGCGGCACTTCAGAAAGAGTTTACAAGTGACTTATGATCGGCTATGACAACATCTTAGCGAACATTTATGTTATGTGTGGACAATTAATTTGTGCAAATATTTTTGTTTTGTGAGCTTCTGCGTTAGGTGGACACCTTTTTTTTTTTTTTGTATTGAAGAACTGGGTGTGCGAGTGCTCTTCTATGCGCCTTTGTATATTATGCAAGAGAATAGGAGTACGCCGGCGCCAAGCATTGGCACCAACTTCTCCTTATAGATACATTTAGTAATAAAAAAAGCCTATGTTCTCATGTTTGCATCGATGTTAATTCATATTTGATTCATTGTTGCATCACATACGATTCACTTTGTTTCACAATTGATTAACTTTTAATGTACCTTTGATTTCTTCGATTCACCTTAATTTACAAGCGATTCACTTTACGCCCTTAATGATCACTTCTGATCGCTTGCCATACCCTCTTAATCACTTCTATTCACATTTGACTCACCTTTAAGTAACTAATTCTCACCAGGGCTACGCGGGCATGCGCTACACGTGACTTTCTGTGTATTAGTGTTCAAGCCGCCGACGCCGGAATGCTGGCCTTAGAAACGCGCCGAATGGGACGGCCGTAGCAACGGTGCAACGGTGCAACGGCGCGTTGCCGGAGCTAATCGCGGAGGCCATGCATTACTTCACACTCTTCAAGAAAATTAGAATGCGCAAACCAGCAAGAAGGATCGGCGAAATGAAAGAGCGTCACTCGCAACAGTTGCGAGCGACGCCCTTTCCTTTCGCCTATCCTTCTTGGTGGTTTGCGCCTTCTAATTTTCTTAAAGCATGCATTAACTAGCGCAACACGTTTTACCGAAGATTACTTCACTCTACCGCTCCCAAACGGCGACACAACCCCGCGAACCAAGAGCACTGTGAGAGGAAAGTGTGAGAGATAAAATGCGCGTTCATGAAGCCTCCTGCGTGTGAGACCATCTTACTTACACTGCACTCGTGCCTGCTTGACTGCTTTATTTGCCAGCTTTATGTGGAGTTCATCATGGGAAGCCATGAGAAGAGACAACCTTTTTCTTCCGCTTGAGAAGGGTGGGCTCAGTCTTGTGCACTTGTTTGCACGACAACTAATGATGCGATTTTTTCCCCTTAAGGATGTCTGTCACCCGTTTCTTCTGGCTATTATCCGGAACCGTCCTACCTACCATCTCCCGTTTCTTTTCGTCACGACAAGAGCTGCAGAAGAATCGCATTTATGGGGTATCTTGAAGGAGATTGTCGACACTGTCCAGTTTTTGAAGGCCAGATTTACGTTAGAATACTTGTACAACGTGGACAGAACGACGCTAACCGCCGCACTTGTCAACACCCTTTTACCTGAACCTGTTTACCGACAGCAATATTTATCTAATTCTGGTGATGATGTGTTCTGCCGTGTACGTAAAATCTGTATATCGCCAGCAGCGAAAACGTTTTTCTTTAAGCTGCACACCTCCACTTTACCCGTAAAGACATGGCTTCATGAAAGAGGGATGTACGTGCCCTGGTCCGTAAATTGCAGGCTATCGTGCAACGAGCCTGAAACAATCGAGCATTGTTTCATTCATTGCCGTGATGCATTTCATTTCTGGGGCATTCTTAAAAAACCCATCAGAAAAGATTTCCAATTACATCTCATGGTGTCAGGTTCCTCCCGTTCAAAAAGAGCATCAAGAATAATGCACCATACGATTTAATGATGTTGTTAGGTCTTTATTCGTTATGGAGAAGCCGCGTGACTGACCGACATGCTGAGTCACCTCGCTCGATAAGGTCTGTCTTTCGAGAAGCAGCAGCTAATGTGCGTAGTGTTGCTGAGACTTTTGACCCGGCTACAGAGTAGCTTGGACTTCTGGACGCTTGTGTTTGTTTACCGGACTTTTGGAGATTCCTTGGACTGTGTGAAATTATGTGAGTTTTGTGCATGTGTGCATGTGAGTGTAATTCTAAATCGATGAAGTCTATTTGAATTGATGACAAGATTTTATGGCATTATTCCCATGCATTAAAAAAAATAGAGACCGTGGCGCAGTGGTTAGAACAGCCGTCACATATCGTCGCGGACCAAGATCTCGTGGCTCGACTCCGGTTTATGGAACTTTTTTGATTTTTTTTTTCCATCTGATTGTCTACATTTTACTGACGTATTTTCGTAGCGGAAATACGTCGTGAAAGTCTTGGTGGACCCCGGCATAAAACACTTTCTCGTGTTAAAAAGGGCAAATATCACGTGACCGCGCGAACATGACAATCCCCAGCGTAGCAGACGTCATGGAAAGCCTCCGAGGAGTGACGTCGATAGCGTAAAAAAAAAAGCGGCGTTCGCGTGAATCTGCTTACTGACGTCCAGGGGAGCGAAAGCCATATAAAAGCGAAGTGGAAGATTGGGCCAGTTGGTGATTCATGATCGAAGTATACTGCGCGGTAGACAACACGGACAACTAGAAGACGGGGACATGCACAGGCTATCAACTGAAGGCTTATTTTTCCACATGCTACATATGTAAGAATGAAACAGAAAAAAGAATATCAAAAGAAAGCTGTTAACAAACAAAGAAAAGCATAATTTGTACACTCGATGCACGAGGCAGAAAGTAGACTCATTGGCCATGCGCGCCATTTGCCAGGAACTGAAGCTCTTTATCTAGGAGAGCAACCGACGGTTCGCTAACGCAGTTGTCAGGTTCCCGCGTCATTTTCTCGGCTTCAATGATAACACGGGTACGCCCATCTTTGTGATTATGCATCACTACTGTGCTTTCGAACTGCGCATGGCAACCGCACCTGCTGACAAGCTGAGCCAAGAAACCCTCATTGCCATTGCGTACATTACGTGCGTGCTCACGCAGGCGGTCATTGAGGCATCTCCCAGTCTGCCCGATGTAACACACTCCGCATGATAGCGAAATTCTGTATACTGGCATTCGTGTCACATCTGACAAACTTGGTTTCATGCCTGACATTGCAAGAGCGTTTGGGATTGTTGTTTGCACATGTCATTTTGGCAAGTTGGTAGAGCTTGTAAGGTGCGGAAAAAAAACGACCTCCACGCCTACGCGTTGACTGACCTTTTTCATCCGGTGTGATTGCTGGTGCATGTAAGGGATCACCGCGACTTTGTCACGTTTGCTTTTGTCCCTGTGTTCAGCACTGTCTCCATTTCTGGGCTTTCTTTTCTTTTTTTTAAGATTTGTGCCACAGAAACGAGAAGCGAATCCGGGTAGTCAGCTTCTTTTAGTCGATCCACTTGATTTGGAAGCTGGTGTCCATCATATGGAAACAGGATCGATCTAGACCGTTAGTGAAGCAGGAATTCACTATGCCTTTCTTAACCAAGTTGCTGTGGGCCGATTTGAAAGGCAAAAGCGATTTTCTAGCCAGAGGCTCATACATCCAGCATGTGAGGTTTGCACTGAACATAAGTTTCGTGTCTAAGAAGCGAATCGAGTTGTTCACTGGCAGTTCGTGGGTCAGGTCTAGTGGACTCCAGCACTCATTAAAGACAGAAATGACATTTGATGAAATATCGGTTACGCTAGCTGATTCACACTTTAAAACTATCAAATAGTCGTCGACAAACCTGAAAATTCGCACGACTTGATCACATCTCAGCCGCTCTTTCAAGTTCCTGTCGAACTTCGCTAGCAAGGGATCGCTCAGAATCGGCGCAATGGAAGACCCTATGGACACCATGATTTTTATAAACATCACCGTTCCATTCTACATAGGTAGAGGTCATATAGGTAGCCAGCAAGTCAAGAAAACTGCTAACACTGACACCAGCTGCATTCTGGAACGTTACGTCTCCTATCAGATCAACACATTATTCTATACATGAATACAAGGCGTCACGAGGAAGAGAATAGTAAAAATCTTTGACATCTATGGAAAAAGCACTCAGATGTGGGCGAGGATACTCTTTGAAGAATTCAGTGACCTGACTTGAATTCCTGACCAGGAAAAAACCATTAATCGCTAGAAGTTTCAACTTTTTTTTACAAAAACAACCCTAAGGCTTTTTGCCAAGAGCCCTTCTCTGTGACGATGACACGGAATGGCACATCAACTTTGTGTGTCTTTGCCGAAAAAAAAAAACATTTCTAGGGACAACTTCTCACCTTTTTCTATCTTTTTTGCTACTTCAGACAAGTCAAGCTGAGTGCACAATTTTTTCGCCTTATATTTGACTTTACTAAGGTCAATATCACTGCACTTTTGGAAGACGGATGTGACCGCACTTACAGCTTTCTTCAGGTACAGGCCTTTGTCGAGGACAGCGAAGCCTATCCCCGTCTTCTAGTTGTCCGTGTTGTCCACCGCGCAGTATATGCTTCGATCATGAATCACCAACTGGCCCAACCTTCCGCTTTGCTTAGCTACATTTCTAGTTCATCGGGCAGTGTTTCGTCCCTAACCCTTCATCCGTCTATTCTCATCACCCTCGTCGCACTCGCTACCTGCCGTGCCCGTGCGTTCGCGTTCAACATTAGACAGAAGCATCTGCCACCAGATGTGAAAGGATTATTCCGTGGCTTCTACCCCTCAGGCAGCCATGGTCTTCGGATCTGTAAGACACTCAAATCAGAGTGTAATAGACAGGCTCGCCTATATAAAGAAGCCCTGCAACTTCAGCTTCAGCAAGAGCTCAGTCCTCATATCAGAAGACGAAGGATGAAGGAGTACACAGCACGCATCGAGCATACCACTGACATTCTGTGGGCGGGTGAACTCGGGAGGCTACGCTCCGATATTTCGGCGAAGAAACGCTTCAAAGGTGTTGTCCACACTTGTAGTGACCTTGTTCTTCCAGACTTCGTACGACGGACGTTGAGCTTAAGCCCTAAATATGCCGTAGACAAGAAGTACACTCCAACGGATCTTCTGGCCATAGTGAGACGTGTTTCAAGTCTCGCTCCACAAGAGGAATACAACAGGTGCGTGTCTGAAGGAGTACATGTGTTTCAGCGAGCTAAGCCGTCCACCAATAGTGTGGCTAAAAATATGAGAGTAACTGACGACGAACGTGACTGCGGCTGAACGGAAGAGAGTAACAAAAGTGTCATCGCTTTCCTCGCGTTCATACTCATCCCGTCAGAGAGTCGCATAAATCTTCTCAGGTCAAACAGCGAAAGTTAAAACGACAAAGCCGAGCCGGCACTTGCGTCATGCACACCTACGTCCGCCCACCTAAGAAAATGTAGAATCCTAAACGAGCCCGCCACGTTATCTCAACCTCCCGTTTCGCTTTCCACACACCGTCGCCAGTCGGTGGAAGTCTGTGCAGCGGAATAAAAGCGTTCGCACGGCGAGCATTCACCCGGTGGGGAGCGAGCGCCAATGCAGTCTCCTTGGGACCTCCATGCATACACGGCCCCTCAGGCAACGCGGGATGGGATTTAAATCGGTTTCTCTTGCCGTCGCCAACCCCTACACAAACCCGCACCTTTGGACTTTCCCCGTTGGGCGCGTGCGCTGGATTTGGCGTAATTTGCACGCAGTCCTGATTGCGATCGATTGCTCCGGAATTGCGAAACGCTCACCAACATGGCCGAAGAAGGTTTAAAAAAAAAAAGCTTCTTTAAAGAGCGCGAACTGTATCGCTCTTTTCGTATACCCCCATATTATTCGTCATGTATATTCGCGAATACCTTTGACAACTTAGCGATATTTAGCGATGCAACACGGAGAGGTCGAGGGACGGGTGGAAGAAAGAAAGAAAGAAAGAAAGAAAGAACGTCTATGTGCCTATCGAAGAAATCCAAGCAGTCAAAATTAGGACTAGTTCGCAGTAGTTCATTATATGGTCGGTTTGCCTCAATCACATACCGGTTTTCCGCACGTATAACTAAGGGCTTTTTTTTTTTTTTTTTGCTTGGTGGTGGTGGGTCGGAGGGGGGGGGGGGGGCTAGTTACCGCAAGAATGAGAACAGCACGGGACCACCACTGCTGTTGCAGTTAACGGCATATTTTAAAGGTCGCTTCAGGTAACGGAAGTATCGCATCGCATAACCAAACAAACAAAAAATATCGCATAAACAGTACAAAAAGAAAGAAACGCGCGTTTTGCGTTCACCTGAAATAAAGCGCCGACATCAGTCTACGCCGCACCGTACCATAGAGAAACCGTGCACACCGTGCCCTCGCGACCGGAGCGAGGAGTTTTAAAAGAAACATAATCGGATGCTCCCCTTGCGTTCAATACACCAGTCTTGCAGATTATCGATGCGCTATCAGCATTAGTTGGCTCCGTGCAGGACACGAGCAATGGCGAGCGGGAATCGAGCAGCGCGCATGCGCTGCTACAAATGGTTTCTTTTTTTTTTCTTTCTTTTTTTCCCCAGGGACGACAGGACTATAGTCTATATACGGTGGCGAAAAAGCAGCCAGAAAACACGCTGGCTCGTTAGTTATTCCCTCTTTTCTCAGAAAGCAGTTAAAAGCGTTGCGATTTCACAGAATACGAAATCCGGGCCTGATGCGCGGAAAATCAGAGCCATGTTTGGAGAGCGAGAGCGCACGCGAATGCTGCATCGTTTAGGACAGCCTGGCTGCCTCGCAACATTGTGCCTGAAATGCTAGACGCTACCGGTTGTTGCATCTTCGTCCTTTCTCTCACCTGCTGTCATCAAAGCGTTCGCCGAAGCACGGCACTCGAATCGTAGCCGAGAACGGTTCTAAAGAGACTCACTGTTACCCCTTTGCGCCCTTCCCTCCGCGTTAACTCTCTTTAAAGCAAACTTTCCTAAAGCTATTGTAGTGAAGCCTTGGAGCAGTGTAATGGGTCGTATAGAGTGGGCGGCTGGACTGGCTGGAGAGGGGAACCCATTATACAGCTCCAATGCTTCGCTACAATACTATTACTCTCTCTCTCTCTCTCTCTCTCTTTCCCCCGTTCGGTCAAGTTCGATCGGACGTGTCCCAGGGAGTGGGGGAAGGGGGTATTGAAATCGAAACATTTCGGTCGTTTAAACCGCCGATTAACAACTGAAAAGGCGCACAGCGGCGGAAAAGAAGGCAGGAACAAAATATCGCGGTTTCACCGCGAGGGCGAAGCAATGAATGCGATAGCAACAAACTGTAATGTGATACGAAGTAAGGCTAGCAGCTAACTCATTTGAATCCGATTTCGCGTAACTCTAAAAAACGCTGGTGTAAGAGAATACCGCCGCTCTCCAGGGAATGAAGTGGTTTTCATGCAGTCTCTTCGCGATGAGAGCACAGCGGGTAGAAGGGTATGCGAATCGTTTGCTGATGCCTGCCGAGATAGCGCGCGCGCACCAGCGATCGCGGTACTGGTTTGCCTATGTCCGTAATTACATGAGACCGTGAGAACACAGTAGAGAGAGTTACGTGACGTGCGTGCGGCTTTACGCGGTACCACGCACTTTCAGATAATTCCCTTGCGCATCAGACTTACATAACCTATGACTAACGGCACACAAGCTGAAAATCGTGCTCGGTAACGCGTGCTTGAGAGAATACGGCCGCTCCAGGGAAAGAGGCTGTTTTCGTACAGTTTCTTTGCGTTGAGAGCACAGCAAGTATATGGGTATACGAGCCGTTCGCTGACGTCTGTCGAGATAGCGCGCGCGCCAGCAATCGCGACCGCGTCCTTAGAATCAAAGTTCACAGGTGCTGCTCGAGCGACAAAGCCCCCCTCCCCCCTCCCCCGGCATTCCTTCATGCTTCCGCAAGACGGGCGGAGCGTGTCCTCTCTGCTTGAAGAGCAATCGACGGCAGGGTGATGTTATCGTATGCGCCCTCCGTGGGACGGAGATGGGCCGGCTCGTTTCATCTCAGCTTCAGCCGCGTTCGTCGCCCCCGCTCGCGCGCTTTTACCCGCGGGTAGAACATACGATGCGGGCGAGGAGGGTAATCCGAAAGGACTTGTTTCTGGGCTAGTTGGTGCGTACATTGCTTAGGTACAGACGACCGAGGCGCGAAATATATTTCTTGAAAAAGGGAGAAGCAGAAAAGAAGACAGAGAAGCGGGGGGTAATGTTATTGATTAGCGACGGCGACGGCAACAACCTGTCGAGAGTGTCCATATAATTGCTATCGCAATAAAACGTATCTGCGCATGCCCAGGCAAGAGTCAATACCAAACAATCCTCACGTACACCCCCACGCGTGCAGGATTTATAGGTATCGCCGCTTGCCTGGGCATGCGCAGATAAGTGTTTGTGCCCACCTTCTTTTCTGCTGCTGTGCGCCTTTTCAGTTGTTAGTCGGCGTTTGTGGTGTCTTGACTTCTCTTGCGTGCGTGTTTGCACGCCCAGTCTTTTACATGAATTGGATTTCTTCTTTCACTATACCTTCAATCACTTCACTTACTCTAAAGACGCTAATAACTGCCGCTTTCTAAAACGTGCCTCCCCTCGGCGCTCACCTTAACTAGAGATCCGGTCCTTCGCAGAAATGGTCACTGCGCATGAGCGACAATCGGCAGGAATTCTTACGAAGCGCGGAGTCACTTCTAATTAATCGCGCGGTGGTGCGGTACTCAGCTCGGTCGAGTAAAGAGCGCACTTCTGCCTTTCTTGTTCGAAGGTAGTTCTGGGCTCTCTCGCTTTCAGGACCGCGTACAGACGAATGCGACGAGAAACTTGACTCCTTTTACATCAGAAGCTCTCTCTTTCTGAAACGCAAAGCCCAACGCAGAACTCAGTGTGAGACGTCAGCGCAGCAATCTCGCGAAGACGAAGCCGATGTATACGATGCTTGTCGGCAGTGTACGCACGAAGTACGACACGTAATTAAATGCAATTACTTAAATGCAATTAAATGCGTTTGTGTACGTTACGTGCCGTTTCCGTTATTCTTGAATCATGTTATGCCGTATCCGCAGAACAAGGCAGCCTCTTGGCGTTACTTCTGCCGCTATATTCCGAAACATACATCTTGGCTTTGAAATAAACGTAGATCGCGTCGTGAAATTCTCAAGACCGGTCAAGTTTTTCGGTGTATTAAAATTAATGCCGAAGAGCCCTACATAATTATCCTTCAATTCGCAATTTAACTTTCACTCAAATGCTTTCTTTGCTTCTTTCTCCGACCGCTCCCTTCGGCGGCATAGTTCCTCAGCGGGAACAGCACGAACAACTTACCCAAGCGAGAGAAAATTAAAAATCTACGAGGCTGTGCTAACAAGCCTTCAACATAACGCATTCCACGCGCCTGGAAACAGAATGCACATAACGGCGGCTTTATCTGGCCGCCATCCACTTTTTTAGGTTGGCCGTTACTTGTGCGGCCTATCAGAAAACTGTCATCATCAACAGGTGTATGCCGCAGAAATTGGGCGAATCCCAGTAAAGACCACTGGTTCACAGAGAGAGAGAAAGAGAGAGCTATATAAAGAAAGCGAGAGAGAAAAATAGGGAGAAATAATGGGCATAAATACGCAAAAAGATAGAAAGACAGAGAAAGAAGGAAAGAGAAAGAGAGAGAGAAAGAGATAGGAAAAAAACAAAGATCAAGACAGAAATAAAAAAGAAAGACGGAGAGAGAAAGAGAGAAAGCGAGAAAGAGAAATATACAAAGGAAGAAATAGCAAGAAACAGATACAATACAGAGCTACAAGAAACAAAGAGAAAGATAAAGAGAACAAAGAAAGAAAAAAAGAATGCACAAGGGACCCTGTGAGTTTTTTTTTTTTTTCTTTTCCTTTCTTTTCTTGCGAAGAACATCCTTGTGCCACAAACCTTGTGCGAGGATAACGCCTTAGAGTTGCTCGTGCCAATATCGCTTAGTGAAAAATGCCGCGTTGTCACATTTGCCGCTTCGTATTTTTCTGCTCATTTCTATGAATGTACCAACGTTAAGAAGTTCGCGGGGATAACGTTGCCGCAACAAGTAAAGGACCGGCTCAATTGGCGAAACATGGGAGAGGCCTTTGCCCTGCAGTGACCCCCTCCTTGCCCTCCCAGTGCGCACGCGCATATGCTCTGCAGATACCGCGGTGATAACCCAGTGAAACAGAGACGCAATGCAGCCTACACGGTGCACGTGCGCCGGCTGCACAGTGTGCCTTAACGACTGCGAATCGACATCCTGCTGCAAATGCACTCCTCACTGCGTTCCGTAACGAGCGCTCCGCTGCTCACTGACGACAAAGGAACGACGCAACCCAGTCACCGGAGAAACGGGCCATCCGAAACCGCGGGAAGCGAACCGACAAGCCAGAGAAGGCACAATCTAGCCGCCAACCTTTCTTTTGCTTCGCAGCGCGCATCCCTTTCAGCCGCACGCTCGCCCACGGAGGACAATACGAGGGGGGCTCGGCGGAAAGTCTTCCCGCGGCAACATGCTTCGAAGTATTTGCATCCAAATTAGATCGGCAAGCTCGCCGACATCTGTCTCCTCCACATTACGTTCCTACCCTGCAGGGAACGGTGAAAGAAGCGACCCCGCGAAGGAAAGCGTCCGCGGAAGTGGCCCATCTTGCAGGCCGGGAATAACCAGAGCTGCGAGAAGGAATGCTCATTGCAAGAGAGACATTTCTTTTTTTTTTAAACTCTCGCGTTTTTAGAGGTCACGGCCATCAAAACCAGCATCATTATGGGGCATAATCGATTAACATTTGGCGTGTTTACGGGGTGCTATTTTTTTTCCGCTCGCTGCCCGCCTCTGCACCTACGGGCATGCGCATTCAACCAAGGGCGTTTCCAGTGCCGCGACTACTACACTCGCAGCTGCGACAGGCCGGCGGACAAACAAGTGCTTCTGGCGCAGCGGAACGCTGGCGCCATCTGACGTGGAGTAGGCAAAGAGGCGACGGCGACCTTTCAAAAGCGGCACTTTCAGATGCTTCACTGGTACTATAGTAAACGTTTTTCTTTTTTTTTTTAAGGTATCGTCATCTCACGTTCTCTTCTTTCTTTCTCTCTCTCTCTCTTTTTTTTTTTTTTTTTTTTTGACGGCTGGCATAACTTGGCGCCTACGTAAAGGAAACTTTAAAAACGCCACTTTGCTTTTGCTCCGAACCTTCTTTTTATTTCGTTTATTTTTGCAAGCCCTTAATGTTATCACTGTCGTACGCATTTTCTTTTTTTTTTTTAATCCGTAATAGCCCTTCTGCTTGTCCACTTTTCTTGCGACATTTTAAACACGCTTTCTACAGACGGCCGAGTCCTTGGAAGGGAAAAGATGTCGACCGCGTGCCGAAAACTGCGCTACAATTGCTGATGCCTTCAGCCATAGGCGTGCGCACAGAGGTGATTAGGGGGGGCGGCCGCCCCCCTGCCCCCCAAGAGGGGGGGCGCAAAATATGCCCCGTACATTGACCCTTCAAGTCACCTAAGAGGGGGGGGGGACGCAAAATGTGCCCCATACATTGACTTAGTAGGAGGGGGGGGGGCGCTGCGATGAACCTTTGCCCCCCCTTGATGGGCAACCCTGCGCACGCCTATGCCTTCAGCAACTACTTTTTTCACTCTGACGTCATCCCCAATGTTGACTATCATCTTCCCCTTTCTCGTCTGCCACAATCTTTCTTCTTATTTCCTACGACATCTCATGAAGTATACACGATGTCATTCGCAACCTGCAAACAAGTGCTGACCCTGATGGTATTCACCCAACCAACGTAAAAATGATTGCTCATGCTATTTTTGATATTTTGGCATCCATCATCAACCTAGCCTTCACAATGGCATCTTTCCTGCAGAATTGGAAAGTGGCAGAGTCGTTCCCGTGTTTAAAAAAGGTGACCGAACACTGATATCTAACTATCGACCCATTTGCATAATACCCTTCCTCAGTAAAATATTCGAAAAATTGCTCGAAATTCGTCTGACGAAATACCTCAATAAATTTCAGATTATATCTCTTTCCTAATTTGGTTTTCGTGAAGCATATTCCACTGACCTCGCTTTGTTACCTTTAACTGAAAAGCTGCAGAAAGCAGTCGATGGGGGCTACTACGCAGGTTCCGTTTTTATAGATTTCACCAAGGAATTCGACACTATCAACCACCACATTCTTTTTATGAAGCTTGAAGCAACAGGCCTAACTGGTCCTGCACTATTATTAATAAAAAACTACCTACTAAATAGAAGCCAAGTTGTCAGTCTGTTAGGTTATAAATCTATACCTAAAGCAACAAATACCAGTACCTCAAGGTTCTATTCTCGGCCGACTTCTTTTCATAATTTACATAAATGATCTGCCATCTTGTCTTACCAGTTCAGAATGCTTACGGCATGCAGACGACACCCGACAATTATTAACACTGATAAATGCCTCCAATCTCTGACACAGAAACTAAATCATGACCTTTCAAGCTTGGCTGCTTGGTGTATCCATAATAAATTACAAATCAACCGCACTATAATGAAATTCATTGTTTTCCACTCTCACCAACGTGAACGTAATTATATCCTGCCAATATCTCTAAATTAATTTGCAATTGAAGCAGACGATGAGGCGACCTTCTTGGGAATTAAACTGGACCGTCACTTGAAATTTCATTCGCACGTTGCATACCTGCCAAAAAAATGGCTTACGGCATATGTGTTCTAATTAAATCCCGCGACACATTCTCTCCTCTCAACCTACATTACTTTCATTGTACTACGCTTTTATTCATTCTCGTATTAATTACTGTATCACATCTTGGGGCAATACCTACAGCAGTCATCTCGTCTCCCTTGAAACTATGCAAAATTACTCTATTAGAATCAGGCCCGTAGCCACAAATTTTTTTCCCGGGGGAAGGGGGGGGGGGAGTGGCTTAACCCCCCCCCCCCCCCCCTGGCTAAGTCATTATCGCAGTGATGCTACATCACTCCTGCATGCCAACAACATCCTAACAATCGACAACACTTTCAAATATAATCTAGGACTACTAGTTTTCGAGTAAATAAAAAATCAGCTTCCTTTGTTTATAATCCCTTCATCAAGTCTAGAGAATACAAACTTGACAAGGTTTGCACACAATCACAATTTATATATTACCTATAGTTTATAGTAACTATGGCAAACAAACAGCCCACCTCACTGGAATCCGTCTCCGGAATACCATACCTTCAGGAATCAAAACCTCGCAAGCAATCGGCATATTCAAAAAAGATATCAAGACTTTCCTCGCATCCATTCCGTAATATGGATAGTTTTGGTCACCTCTATTACTCCCCTAACTAAGCATCGCATCATCATCCTACATTGCTGAAATCAGATGTCACTGTTTAGTTTTCTTTTTCGTCGTTTATTTTTTACTATCTTTCATCATGTAATTATCTGAAAACTGTTTAGGAGAGTTGAATTACCTCTATTTTTTATGTCGCCTAATTTTGGCTTTTTTTGCTTTCTGCTATTGTTTTTCTTAACTTTCTTTTTGCCTGCGATGTATTTTATTGCCTGTTTTCTGTACCACTGCTTACTGCATCGATTAACTTTTTCTATATTCACTATTGTAGGAGGTCCCGGTTCAGTCTCTGACTATGGGACCTCCTTCTGTGTACACAAATTTTGTAATTGATTCGATGACGAAATAAAACCATTTCTGATTCTGAAGAGGAAATTCCCGAATTGTACATAACATCCGCTATCAAACCGAAAGCCGCTATAAAGCACATATTTTTGCACGTTAAACTTACCCGCCATATTTATCGTTAAGATTTCAAGCTTTATTTATTCTTACGAAGTCTCGCGTTTTCTTTTCCATAACGTCCTGAAATTTGCAGCTGTATGGGCTGTTCAATTTCGCTAACGTACCGTATCTTCAGTTTTGGCTCGCTGTATTTTTCTTGGTCGTCGTTATTCACTTGCATTGTAACCCTGTTCCTAACAAGTTTACTTGTGATTTCATTTTAACCACCCTTACTAGTGCCTTCGTGCCTGTAATGTATTTTTCAATAAATAAATAAACAAACAAATATTTATGCCCATGAATCCCTTGTCTTACAACGACATGTGAGCTTCATATGTATTGATTGATGTCCTGCGGAACCTTTTTTTTTATTTTCCCCTATAAAACGACTCACTTAATTAATTAGGCGCAATAATCGGGATAAAGGCAGACAGCTTCAAGCCGGAGAAAGCCGTAAAGCCCATCGTCCCTGCCTCGCACGCCTGTTTTGCCAAATATGTCAACACCACATTATCTTTATTTATAATCTTTATTCGCAATCTTTATTGATAATATTTATTTACTGTTAGCAGTTCGTTTAGATAATTATTGTTACTCAATTACTATCGTGAATATCAGAAGGATTGACGTGTCCCAGCCCACGGTCACACAAACATGAATTTATGACTTCATACATACGTCACTGGAGAGCTTCGGTTTAGTTGCCAAGTGCAGCACAGGGAAGAATGACCATCATATTCTTTCATTCTTAATGACCCCTAGGCCAAACAAATGCGAATAAAGCTTTCGAATACGCTCACCTTGAGCACATTTTCTGTGTATCGCGCTTGAGATGAACAAGGATGACAGGCAAGCAGAATGGCTACGGCATTCGTGGAAGACTCACGAAAGTTCTGGGCATTCCTTCCCACTGTAATAGAAACTTTTAAGCTGTGGTGTGGTCTCGTTATTGAAGACACGGCTGGACGGACTCAACCCGTTTTTTATGCTCGTTTGCTTATTGAGCTTGGCGGTATTTTAATGTACTTCTTTATTCTGTATACGTAATGAATGATAATATTAGCGCTTGTTTTGTTTTTGTTTCTTGTTCTTTTTTTCTGGCACCCATTAAGTGAAACACGTGACCTACAGGGTGTTTCAGCCAACATGCGCCAAGAGTTTTAACGCGATAGCGTTAAAGAGCTCGTATCACAGAAATTCCGCCGTCGGCACCGTTGGTTGTGAGCGAAAAATCATCAACTTGTCCGTGACCGAAAAATCGAAAAGGCTTCAAATAAAATAATTAATAAAAATGTTGGCTCCGAGTGAGAATCGAACCCAGGTCGTCTGCGTGGTAAGCGGTTGTTCTACCACCCAGCCACGCCTCTGCTTGGAGCTGCACTGAAAGTAACTTCCATGCTTACCAAACATACACGTCCTGTATACAGGTGTCAGAGTACGAGATGTAATATCGCAGTAATATTGCGTGGTACAAGCGTACATTGCCATCGGGCGTCACACCATGTCAATATCATAACGACTTGGTGGTTTAAAGACAGGCACCCATTACAAAAGGCACACACATTACTGCGCGTATTCCCTTAAGACCACGTAGTGGGTGCATCGCAACTTCGAAAAATTCCTCGCGCATAATTGCTCCTGGTTTAAAGCATGCTACCCATTACATAAGGCACACACCTTAGTGCGCGCATTCTGTTAAACGCTCGTGGTGTTCGAAGTGCGCACTAGGGGCAGGATATCGCTATCGCGTTCAACTCTTAAAGGCTAACTTTTTTATTTTAATTTCGCGCACTAAAAGAAGTTCGAAAAAAAAATTAAACAGGGCAGTTATCTCAGCATAGACGAAAAAATCCGACGTTGCTGAACAAGCGCTACAACTTTCGTATTGAACATTTTTCGTTAAAGCTGCTATTTTAAAGGTTAATTAAGCAACTTTGTTAATTACCCAGCTTGGCGCATTGGCGGTTATCTTAGCATAGATGAAATATTACGATGTTTCAGAACAAGTGCTAGAACTTTTCCATAGAAAATTTTTCGCTACAGTTACTAATGAAAAGCCTAATTAAGCTATCTTTGGTCATATACCACAAAGTCACGCCAGTGTCCGGCACCGCTTCCGAAAAAAACACCCTACGCAGTCGACATCTCGGGCGAGCAGTATAGTTAAAAGATGTAACATTGCGAGGTAGAAGCTTAAAAGCGCACCAGGCTTAACAGCCAAGAATTGAGTAGCGAGTTTGAAACTGTCCACCCATCACAGAGGGCTAAGCCATAATTAGTCATCATCATCATCATCATCAAAGTGTGCAGCTACATAGGAGTGCGTATCGCCCTACAAACGCGTAGTGGGTGCACCGCTACTTCGCAAAACGGCGAATTATGGCGTAGTGGGTACTTCGCAACTGTATTTGCTGTAGGCGTCTTAGCAGAGTTAACGCTGGCGTGCGTGCATACGTTCCTTCTTTCACGGTACGGCTGAGGCGTTCATCGACAAGCGAAATATGGTAAGCGAATGAGAAAGCGATGCGAATAGGGCCAGCAATCGCTGTCGCGTTCCACTCTTAAGCCTGTTTCACATGCGAGCGACCGAGCGGCGGGGCCCGCAGCGATCGAGCGGCAGCAGGACGCTCGGACGCGGCTTCGTTTCACATGCACCGCTTTTGCGCGGCGCGCGCCTCTGCGATGCGCAGTGATGGTTGTGGGAAGCGCCCGTTATCCGCGGGTTTCCTTTCTCCGGGCTCGCTTGTTTTGGTGCGCTTGGGTTGCAAGTTTCACGAGCCTTCTACTTCGGTGATCGATTTTCACGCGCCTAAACCTTGAATGATGAAAATGTGCAGTGTATCAGAGTGCAATTAAACAACTTCAGTAGTCACGTTTATTTCTGTTCCAGCTTTCTTTTTTTACCACGCAAGTCATGTTGCACGTCCATACACTTGGCCATAGAAAAGCAAAAGAAAGAATTTGTTTTTGGGGTTTTAAGCTTTCACAGGGCTTTCGGTGGCTTTTGCTCTCGAATGCCGCAAGGCGTTGGTGCGCCGTATGGGCCGGCAACCGGATGCAAGCGGCCCAGTCAACGACATTGTGGGTTTGTGAAGGAGCTCGTCTCTTTTTTTTTTTTTTTTGCCTATTGACATTCTGCAGTAAAGAGGCGGCGGCATTTGTCGTCTTCGGGGTACGTGACCACTAAAAAAAAAAAGAAAAAGAAAGCAGTAAACTATTCGAACGTGCTGCACCAGAGTAGTAAAAAAAAAAAAACTGAAACATCTGCTGCGAACAAGTGCGGAGTGTCGTAGGTTCCCCCAGTCCGGACCTATGTTGGTGTCACGATTAGATAAAAATACAAAAGAACAAAATGGCACGTGCAAACGATTTGTCTGCTTTGATGGAAGCGCAGTAAAGAACAACAAAAGGAAAAGAACGGCGTTTTCTACACTGCCAGCTCGTTACAGCAAATGTCGTCTGCTAGGAAACCGAGTCGGAGCGAGTTCCTCCCGGCGCGCGCGGCTGCTCTCGTCTCCATCCCTACAGTCACGTGCCCCCCACGTCACTGCTCCCCCATTGGTTGACCTTGGGCAGACGCTCTAGACGCGCTGCCGCGAGCGAATTTTTCCAAATGTAGCGAACAAGATCGCAGCGTCCTTTGGTCGCCCTTAAAACCTGTTTTGGGGCTTCCGCGACGGCAGCCGCTCCGCTCTTGGAGCAAAATCGCTGCATGTGAAACAGGCTTTAAGGCAGATTCAGAAGCGAAAACGCCAGAGTGGCCGGAAAACCGTGTTCGCGCGCGTCGAGAACGTTTTCTGCCCCTCCCGCATCACCTGCACCTCCGCCGCCGCCTTCGCAACTTCCACAATACATTCCATTTTTCCCGCTTCCTGAGCACATAATTTCGTACCGAATTGAAAGTATGCATGCAAAACACGGAAAAGAAATAGTTTTCACCTTTTCAAACCGTTGTTTCAGGAGACGGAACACCAGAAACTACACAAGCGGACACGCCGGCAGCGGCGGTGGTGGATTCGCCCGGCTGTGCAAAAGCGAGATACGTTGGGACACACCGACTCGCTGCTGCTCCACCTCCCGCGAACTCCAATCTTCTCGGCAATCTTAATCCAGATCAGGATTTTGAGGAACGCGCCCTTGAAGATTGAAGAGGCTGCGAGTTCTGTCGCGCAGCTCGGGTTGTTGGCGATTGCGCCGATGCGAACCACCGCCGACTGCTTGGCCGACATTTTGAACTTGCGGCCGGATGTCTACATCAGGTGATTTCTATGCTAGGGCAGCGAGAGTACGGCTTTCAGTGAAGCGGGAAGGCGTTCCACTGGCGCATGGCACAAAAATCGCTCTCGGACTTATTTCTTCGCACTGCGCTCGCCGCGTGGTCTTCCGGCCGCTTAGGCGACGAAGCTTAAGCGCTCTCAAAGTGTTTTTTTTTCTTCCTTTTTTTTTCTGCCAGCATCGCTACTGCCAGAGGGTCGACAGTGACGTGACGCTCCATTAAGGACATCATGCGAGAGGTTTCCGTTGAGGTTACGTCACGTCGAGCCGTTGAGGTGCAAATAGGCTCTCTACACTGTAAAACTATCTGCCAACTGCAAAAAAAGAAAGAAAAACTGCGTTACACTGCTCTATAGCATACTGGACGAGTAAAAATGTCCATCTATAACATACGTCGGTTCACAAAAGAAGTCGTAACATTCGTACAATAACGTTCTTGCGGAACGTTGTCTATCTTTCTTCTGTGTCTTTAGAAAACGCCTGTCGAAGGAAATGTGACGATGCTGTAAACTTGCTTAGGATCAACAAAATAATTTACAAAAGAATGCATGCAACAAACCTTTCTTTGACTGGTCGCCACGATGCGTCAGGCGGTACCACGGCGAAATCGTTGCATTAAATCGCCTTTTGATGCCAATCAGTGCTTGGGTCACACTGCTTCCGAGTTTTTGCACCTACGACTTCGGCGCAGGCAACGTCGAAGCGTGCTATCATCGTTGTCTGTTTTCGAGCTATACGGTGTCATGCATCATGGTGACACGCATCATGCATTTAAAAAAAAAAAGCGTCGCTAGTACAGGTCTTCCATGTTTAAACGCAGTAAAATATCATGCGAACGAATTTCATAAAGCTGTATTCGTTAAACAGAAACTTCGTGCAGGTGAAGCGCTTGCACAGAAGGTCTATGAGCCATTTGGTATCCATAAGCTTCTATTTTGCGTTGCTGAAGGATAAACAAAACGATATCGTGTGAAAAACGAAACTGTGCTGTACGCGCCAAAGCCAATTTCAGCCTTTTGGTAGTACAGAAGTGAACAAATTAGAGTAAGGCTATTTAAAGAGCTTGGCGGCTCCCTTAGCAACGATCGACAGCAGCTGCTGAAAGCTGTAGTGAACTAGTGCTACCAATACACTTAACTGTTTCTGAGACAGGGAAGTGAGTTTAATAGCTACCCCAAATTACAAACCAACATCGCGCTGTACAAGGCCACCAGCGAGACCAACGGTGATAGTGCCGAAAAGAAGAAAAAGATAAAGAAGAGGGGCGGAGGGAGGTAACAAAGGAAGAAAAAAGGCTCGTACAGATGAACCACAGTTCACTGCAGTGGCATTACTTGAATCAGGCGTTATGAGTGGTGGATGTCACAAAAGTTTGTTCAACAGAATGTATCGCTGATGTACTCTCTGCTCAAGAACGATTTTAACGCGAGTCATCGCCATGCAGTAAGACATGCGCAAGAAGTCCCGGAACAGCACGTGCTTTCGCAGTCATTAACGCACACGGTTGACGTGCTTCGAAACATCCTGTCTGCTTTCTGTTCGGACGTGCCCTACTACTATGCTCGTCGAAGCAACAGCGGTCCTACATTCTGCGCTTCTAAAGTCATCGCGCCTACTTCGGCACTCAAAGTACAACCTCGAAGAGCATGTCAACATAAGAGCCATTTCCTAAGTCTACTGTGTGCTTGAGTTTCAAAGCCTAGCGCTCCTGTGTTGCCTTAATAATTTTAATGAGTGTTCCTCGCACTAAAAGGGGGCCCATGCATGCGTACTAACGTGCCCTTTTCATGACACATTAACTTCTAGAAGCATTTTACGGCTTGAGGTACTAACTCCTACTAAGTTGCAGGAAATATGCAACGACACGGCCAGAAAAGAAAGAAATGCATGCGACACCAAAACCTAAAGAAACAGAAGGTTACGTACATCAAAATAGCATGACAAAAAACCCGCCAACTTTCTATGTCACTGTATCTGTGCTATCTCTAACTCTTGGTGAAGCCATGAGTTAGTGGCAGTATCTCTCAGCATGAAGCGGAAACACGGATGCACTGAAAACCACGTTGAATCGGTCTCCTGCGTGTTGCACTTCCGTATGCATGACGCTGTAGAGTGCGGTTTTTTAGCGAAAGTCAGCCAAAGAACTTCCACAAGGGTGCAATCCAGGCCAGCTGGTAATTTAAAATAGACCGGAACAGCGCATAAACAAGAGACGAAGATGGTAGTTTCTTCTTTATGGCATATTTTCAGATGATCGAAGTACATTCAACAGATTGATTGCTTGCATGTGACGTAACAGGAGCAGCTTCTTAACGTACTGGTACCGCGTTAAAGGGGAAAGTTGGGCAAGTCGGTACTGATTCATGATATTGAACAGCGCAAATGACAAGGGACGGCTGAAAAGAAAACGGGACAGGCGCTGACTCGCAACAAGGAAGTCGCGAGTCTGTCTTGTTTTCTTTTCAACCGTCTTGCGCCGTTCATTATCGTGTGCTAGTATGCCACACTGCAATGGCGTCAACGCAGCATATTCAGTGCTGCGGTTAACCTGCTTCAATGTGATAATGACGTAACGTCATTCGCCTCTGCGCCTGAATAACGACAGAGCTTGCATGCGACGTCCTTCACATGACGTTCACATGACGTCACGAACCCGACTTCCCACCGTGCTGGTACCACAACGTGACGGCTTTAATGACGTCACTGCAAGATATCACTTTGTCAATAATGCGCACGACAGCTGCAGCGGCAAAAGTGCAGCGCGTTCTCTTTATCACGCACGTTTTCAACAAGCACATTAAAACCAGTCATTGGAAGCTCCGTTTAGGCCTCACAAAACAATCACCGAGCAGTTGTAAGCAGCCCGCCAAACCAGACCATAGCCAAGAGGCGCTGGAAAGTGGCTCCATTGCCAGGAGACACCCAACCACAGCGGGACAAAGAAGAGTGAAGGCGAAGAAAACAAGCACGAACAGGCCATCGTGGGTTAGTGCACAGTTTTAATAGCGAGAAGAAGCCAGCCAAGAGCGACGGCGCCACTCTCTCATCGCCTAGAACTGGGCTTGGCGAAGTAGCGCCTCGGCCAGAAGACAACGTGCTCACGTACCTTGACCTCCTCTTCGGGGGAGCTGCCGGCCGACGCCGCATCGGGCACCAGTCCCGTCTTCGCCCCGCTGTCGCCTAAGGACGTCGGCGGTCTGTTCTTCAGCAACACGGGCGCCGAAGACGCCTTATGACTTAGCTGCTGCGGCGCGGTCCACGGTAGCGTCGACGTCGCTTCCAGAGATTTCTTGTCCGCCGCCTTCGTCGTGGGACGAGACAGAGAGCGGATCTGCGGCTTCTCCTCCAGTGACTGCTGCCTGTGAGTGCTGAAAGGCGGGAGGAGAAGAAGAAGAAAAAAAATGTAAGCCCTTTAGTTGTACAAAAACTAAAAAGGACGAAGAAGGGCAAACGCGTGTTGTCGCAACTGAAGTGTTCCTCGCGTAGTCCAGATTTAAAGAAACACTAAAGTGAAACAATCAAACGGTTTAGATTCATAAATTGTGCTCTGAGAACTCTGATGTCGTTAATTTCACCATCATAGGTTTATTAGGAGAGGAGAGGAATCTACATCAAAGATTCATTTTTTTTAATTTCGCGCCGAAATCTCTACGCGTGACGTCACGGATTTCAAGGTGACGTCACGCATTCTGGAGGCATTGGATCAACAAAATTTCCTGAAACTTAGTACGTTAAGTCTATGGCCTCCTCAGAGGAGAATGTACTTCATTTTTACTGATTGCGAACTACGTAGCACCGTAGATGCCGTCAGATTCTACGACGTCAAAACGTTTCCTGTAGGAATTTCAAGGTGCCGTCGCCACCCGCACTTTCTTTTTGCGCGTTTTCTCGCTTACCAGTTGTCTTCTCGCGGCAAGCGTGATGACTTTGGAATTGTAAAAATGTGATTTACTAATATGAGAAAAATCGTTTTTTTTTTTCTTTAGTGTCCCTTTAAGTGCATAAACATACAGAAGGCCTGAGCATGCGCTTCCAGCTGAAAAAGCGACAGAAACGTATAAACCGAAGTCTAAGCTTTACCACAGCGCTTCACAAATAACGCGCGCATACGACGCCACGACGCCATGCGCACACAGTTAGCGATCCCTGTCGGCGTTGCGGCAAACAGCGCTCCAGTCGTGCGTCTGAGCCACCGCGCTCGATGACGCTGCCGGCGCCCATCTTGCCGCTGGCGGTGAATTTGAACATTGCACATCCGACGGCAAGCAAAGAACATCGCGCCGATCAGATAAGCTGTGTCTGGTCGTGTTCTTGCGTCCCTCTGTCGGCAATCCGACGGCCGATCACTCCAAATAGCGTGCAATCTCCGGTTGATCCCTTTTGTTTCCCTTCAATAAACAACCAACCATGGGGGAAGGAGAGAAAGTATACATAACACGAATGAAGCAAACGAGTATCGCCGTCAGAGCGTGCATGCAGTGCGGGCATAGCTACGACGAATACGCTGCTTCTCACAATAATTGGACTGACAGTGTGAGGAAAAGAAGGAGAACGGCTCCAGGGAGAGTTAGTTTGTCGAGGCACCCGGCGAGACGTAATGCTCTCTCCTAGTTTCCTCCATGCGACTAACTACTGTTGCTACAGTGGCGTGCGGAGTCAGCCCTTCTTCGCGTATGCAACTCGCACGCTTTACTGCCGGGGACCCTAAGCCGGTTGCGTACACACCCTCTTGCGTCCCTTTGTACTCCCAGCCACACCCAAGGAGAATACAAAGGAACGCAACGGCTTGCATCCATAAGCCGCATTGGGGCCCCGGCGCAAAACTCTCTATTTTCCTGAAGTCAACGCCTCCACCGCGGCACCGCGGCAGTAGACACACCTCATCTGGGCGCACTCGCGACCGTCCAGCGCGGGCAGGGAAGGGCTGGAGCCGTTCTGCAGAGGACGCGCAACAGTGGCGGTTACGGTGGCCGTCCCGTGCGCGGCGCTGTCCGAGAGGTCCGAGGAGACGACCTCCTGCGAGCTCGGCGAAGCCCTCGGAGTCAACGGCGTCGGAGGCGCGTCGCAGGACGTCGACGACGACGAGTTAGACACAGGCGACGGAGACTGAGTGGCGACGGCCAAAGTGTGCTGCGTCTTTGACGAAGACTTGGCATCGTTGTGCACGGCCGCCAGGCTCTCCTTGGACGAGCCAAGCTCCTCACCACACTCTGTCACACACGTGAAGCTGGAGCTGCACAAGCACGCATGAGCAATATCATGAGACCGATATGGGATACTACATTACAGCTAATCTTTAAAAGCATTGACCATTTTTCTTAAAGAAAGTGGCATTTTAAGCTTTGTTTCGTTTTAACGGCCCAGCAGGGCAACCCCCCTCCCCGAAACTTTTCAATTTTGCTTGCGTATATATACACGCACACATACAAACACACGCACGAACATACAGGAAGTATGGTTGAACACCCCCCCGTAAAAAATATCTGGCTACGCCCCTGCTGTACAGTGTATATTTATGTGCGCGTTGACTATTTTTGTCTTGGTTATGTTATGCAATGGTTGCTCTTCATTTTTTTTTTTTAAACATCACCGTGTGCACAGATATACGTGATTGTTGAATATGTTGTTTTGACTGTTATGTCTTGACTGTTACGTTAAGTTGTATACTGTATGCACTGCGGGTTAGTTGTGATTAGAAATATGGCCCCTATGTACTTTATGTTCGACACCTCCAAGAGCTAAGGAGTAGCCGGCGCCTTATATGTGCGCCAACATCTCCTTACATTATGTCAATAAAAAAAAAACATTGCAGTTTTGATGCTGCGTACCCCCAACCTGCAAGTTTCCCGCACAATGTAGACTACGTGCATAGCAGCCGAAATAGACTCATGCTCGTAAGTGAAATAGGCAGCGTAGCACAATGAGGCCACTATTAAAAAAAAATGGCAAGGAACAGAACTTTCTCGTGTCCCCACTCTGTATTGTAATACGCGTTTCAACTGGGAATCCGCACCAGCGGGCGCTACAGCCAGTGTATATGCATGTGCTATAGTTAAATGGCATCATGTTAAGAATAATGTAAAGTATAGCACACACTCAAGAGACCGTCTGCCCTCTCATGTGTTGCGAAAATACAAGACTACTACGTATGGTGAGAAACACAACACGGCGTTTTACGAATAAATAAGCGAAACACGTGCGTCTCGTTGAAGTCACTTAATTCAAGGCATGCGTTTATATTCCGTAGAAAGCAAATTACGTACTATCATACACCGCATATAGGTGTACAACGCAACACACCGAGGTGCAACTTTTCTTGTGGCAGACATCAGCGAGAAATACCAAGCCAAACACTCAAGAAAGTTATAGCGCACAGGACTTCAGACACCATCCTGAGTGTTTTGGAGCGGGAAAAAATAGTGAAATTTTGGATAAAAACAAGCCGACGCGAGTTGCATCAAAGCGCGAAACTGCAGCCTTATACGGAAACTTCAACTTAAATGAATATAAAATAAACATTTAAAGAAGTGTGTAAGAGAATGTTGAAATTGACGAGACGTTTCTTTAGAGTTTATTTGCAGTTAAGAATTCGATAAAGGCGTGCCATAGTCTGCCGAAATAAGAAAATAATGAGGCCCTGTGTTTAACAACCGATCGCAGAAACATAATGCATGTCGGGGGAAGTTGCGAACAATTGCTTTCCTTTTTTTTTTTACTGTTTTCTTCAGAGCGTGGCTAATACCGTGTATCTCGTGAAAAAGTGTACATATACGAGACATGGAATATGATAATCTGGACGTTTCTTTAGATTGAGTAGCGACACGCTGGTGTAGCGCGAGTAGTTCAGGCGAAGTAAAGCGAGTCGGAAATCATACTGAACGCATTCGACTAAAATAGATGAGCTTGCTATTATGATGATGACGTCAAACAGCAAGAGGGCGTACGAGTGGTTCATGCAATGTTAGTTTTAGTGGAGCGGAGGCAGAGGAAAAATCACAACGTATCACACTATAATGACAGAAAATTGACCTAGTTGGTATAAAGATTCTCTCTCGTGTACTTGTGTCCACGCGTTGCTTTCTTCTACGATACATAAGATTAGGCGTGCGAATAGTTGCTCACTACCTTGACAATAATATACCAGATCACCCTCGTTGATACAAACAGTTTCGTACAAAAGGCGTTCGATGAATTCATGTTCGAGAAGAATCAATCACTAAAAAGGCCAGAGGCGCAACCTTCGGGCCAGCGTCTTCGCAAGCCGCTGTTAATTTGCGAGGATGACTGGCAACAACGGTCGCTGAGGTCCCACCCACCTGCGCGATATCCCCGGCGTCGTCTGTGTCACGGCGTCCTGAGGCCAACTAGGAGGGTCGTGTGGCGGCTCGACGCTCTTCAGGAACTCTTCCAACTCGTGCCGACTCTGGTGTGCACAAGAAACGAGCATGTAAACGAGACACTGACAATAGCGAGCGAAAGCGCAAGAGTTCCCGCGTGAAGTTTCTGCGTGTTTCGCCGCATGCATGACTTTCAAATCAACACGGCGAACAGCGCAGGCAACCGACGCGTTTTGAGGCAGCACATGTACAACGCAAGGTTCGCAGTTTATATACACTGCTTATTACCAGGTTCTCATTCAGATTCGCCTAGAACGTATAAGAAAGAGATTACGCAAAATCACAATGTTATTTATGAGCTACTCCACCAGACGGCGATGAAAATGCAGTGCGAAGAAGCATAACGAGTCTGCAAGGTCACACTTCAGAAAATAAAAATTACCGACAATTACGGTGCTCCAAATGCGACAAGTGAGCGCAGCTGTCCGTGTGCTTTAAAACATTTGGGCAAACAGCGTGAGAGAATGATGTACCGTAAAATGCCGAGCAAGCCCCCCCCCCCCCTCCCCTTCAGTGAAGCGTAATCCGACCAGATTCGGAGGGCGGGGGAGGGGGGGGGGGGGCGCTTGCTCGGTCCCGGACCGAAATTCAAGATGGCGGCGGGAGAGCCGCTAAAAATTAAAAAAAATATCCATCCATGTTTCTAATTAAATGCTTCATTTATTTACTGTTTTTGTTCCCCCTCGTCACTGTCAAATCATTGAAGCAGCGAGAGGTTTGACCAATATACAACCGGCCAAATGGCAACAGAATTTCATAAACAACATTAGATACGCATTCAGTGTACTCATTCTTGTACTTTTTACACAAGCGATGCTCGTCTAGAAAAAAAAGGGGCCGCAGGGGAGGAGGGCGCTTGCTTGGCCATTGGCGCTTATTTCAGATCTCCCGAAAAAGGGAGGGGGGGCGCTCACTCGGGTGGGGGCGCTTGCTTGGCCATTGGCGCTTATTTCAGATCTCCCGAAAAAGGGAGGGGGGGCGCTCACTCGGGTGGGGGCGCTTGCTCGGCATTTTACGGTATGTATGTATGTATGCATGCATGCATGTATGCATGTATGTATGTATGTATGTATGTATGTATGTATGTATGTATGTATGTATGTATGTATGTATGTATGTATGTACAGTTACGGGCAACTCTTCGTTATCATATTTTATTTTATATTTATTTTGACCATTAGTTTTTATTTGCTTTAGGCGGTGCCTAGATGCCGTTACAGACAACTCCTTATATGATTATTCTTTATTGTTATTTTTATTGTAGTGTTTAGATATTACCGTTGTCTTTTTTCTTCTTTATTTTGTGTTTCCCCGGCACGACCTGCAGGGCCCAAGAAGAAAAGCGCCCCGTGGCACGAGGAGCGTGAGCCAGGAGATCTTTCACAGTGCTCGCTCGCTCGGTTACGGCAGTAAATTACTACTAAACCGAAATCGCTGCAGCTTGTGTTATTTTGTTTTTTTTTACGTTCAGGTGTTACCTAGTACTTAGCTCGTCGATCCAATTATTTTCCTTCGTAATGTTAATGAACAAGCCGCAGAAGCAATAGATAAAAAGGCAAGTTTCGCTGGACCAAAACGAAATTTATTTTACCACATATAAGGCTGAGTTTCTTTTTCTTTTACAGGTAACACTAAACCCTACGATTAGTCGTGAGTATATGCCTGGCTTAACCTAGGCATCTATACAGCACTGCAGTTATACGGACGACCTTTTGGGGAAAATTTTTTTAAGAATGAATGCTAGAAGGAGTTTTTCTTTGATCTACTGCCCGACAGCAAATAGGTCACTGAGAAGAGCTATAAGGTGGTCTAGTTGGTGTTGATTCATCTTCAAAGGTGCGCTTAGTGAACACAAACTACACAAACGAAAAAGTACAGGACATACGGCAACGAGCGCAAACTACCAACTGGTTTATTGTCTGAAAAAACGTAGCCCCAAGAAAGGGGTGTGTCAAACGAGCATGCGCAGATGCTCATAAGAAGGCAAATGGGGCAGGGCGGTAATGAGCAGGGGGGGGGGGGGGGGGGTACGGAAGAAAGGAAAAGGTGAAAAAGGAGGGTAAGGAGGGAACGCGATCCGAAGAAGCAAGATCGAATCAAAAATAGCTTGTAATTTTCGCAAAATCTATATACCTCAGTCGCTGTAAGGACGATAGAAGGGGCACTAACACAAGCTTCCTCGTCTTCTTCCATAATTTTCAATGTCTCTAACATTTCTTGGACCGTTTTATCTTCGGAGTGGGCTACTACAACTGTTCTTTCGAAGAAGGCTTTACATGAACATTTCTTGCAATATGCCGCTAAGTTACTAGCGGCTGCTAGCTGCTGGCAAGCGTACCCGATGCTCTCTTGGCCTTAGATTAAGGCATCGTCCCGTCTGTCCGACGTACGACCTACCACACGATAACGGTATCTTATACACCACCCCTTTCGTGCACTCTACTAACCTGTCTCTGTGCTTAACATCGCAAATGGGCTTTCTGTCATTTGACCTGTATTGACCCTTTTGCACAAGCCTTTCAGCTATTGCGGAGCTGAAAAGATTACGTTAATATCGTGTCGCGCAGCGATTTTCCTCATTCTATGTGAAAAACTGTGTACGTATGGCAAAACGACAGGCCTCTTGCTTTTATCTATAGGCCCTGCCCCGTTTGCCTTCTTATGAGCATCTGCGCATGCTCGTTTGACACACCCCTTTCTTGGGGCTACGTTTTTTCAGACAATATACCAGTTGGTAGTTTGCGCTCGTTGCCGTATGTCCTGTACTTTTTCGTTTGTGTAGTTTGTGTTCACTAAGTGCACCTTTGAAGATGAAAAAAAGGACACGACCAAAGTGTAAGAAGTAAATCAGATAGCACGCCAGAGTGGTGTTCTACTTTCGTTTTTTTCAAAAAGAAACGTTTAAGCTGTCACCGCCATCTACACAAAGTCCAGAGTCTTCGCTTGCAGAAATGCCGAAGTTCTTATTTTTTTCGCCAAAATTCGCTCGCGCGGGCAACGTTGCAAAATATCGCGCTAAGATCTCCCGCCGTGGTTGAAGCACGAGGCCGCCAACGCAAGCGCCGCGAGCGCCCACAGCTCGTGCAGCTGAAGATGACATCGGCCGTGTTCAGCTGGCGCTATCGCGGCCACGATCATGTTTCCTGGCCACGCTCCAGGGACATCCGGGGAAACCGCTACTCGCTCCTCACGCGCGCATGGATGCTGCTACACGAGGCGCGCCTCGTAGACAGCTCCAAAGGAATGTATTCAACACAGTTAGGCTATCCTTAGAGTAAACATAAAGTGAACTGCAGGCTTGCGTAACCCTTCTTTCCTTGTTATGGAGGCAATGGAAATACACGAATTCCGAGAAGAAATAAGACACGGAGCATAAAATAGACCCCACGTTTCCGCCAAGTTGCTATGCCACGCGGAGCGAGAGACAAATAATGGAAACGCATGGGGTCTAACCGGAAGAGACAAACTTGTGGTTCGCTACCTTCCAATAGAGGGAAGGAGGACTAAGACAGAGGGCAGGCGAGCGAAGCAGGCGAGGAGGTGAGGGACCGGAAATCTAGAGCCGCTCTAACAGCTACAGCTGCCACATAAAAGCTTCCACGATGCCTTGACCGACATATGGTCGATGTCGGCAACTTTTAGACTAGGTATTCACGTGATTCACTTCTGTAAAATTAGGTCGACCTGAGTGTACTGATGACGAGGGGTGTGTGGTTTAGAAGCATGTTATAAAAACGGAACCCAATACACCACAGCCGCTGAGAATTGAAGGCATCGCGGAGAAGGGACGACAGCCTGAAAGTTTATGAATTGACTTTTAGAGATCATGCTTTGCGATTATTAATCTCTTTAACAGCGAAACTGTTACAGCTCGCCGTAATTTGTCTGACGGAAAAAAGAAATGGTCTTCATCATGCGCGCTTCTCCACGTCCTCTCCTTCGTCTGTGTCCTCTTCTGCTTCGCTCCCAGAACACGCGCCTATTTCTCCGGCGTGGCCTGTAAATAACCCTGGTGGGTGAGAGAACGAGTACAGAGAGAGAGAAATTCTTGGCGAAAAAAAATTCTTCACTAGGCGGGATTCGAACCCGCGTACCCTTGATCCGAAGGCGAGCGTCCTAACCACTCGGATATTCAGGCACGCTAGCAGAGCATACCATAGCCTTGTGTAGTATAGTGTAGCAAGGGGGTAGGAAAGGGAGGTGAGTGTGAAGAGGAGAGATGTGATGGTGAGGAGGCGGGAAAGGAGGAGGGGAGAGAGTAAAAGCGTAGCACAGAAATAAGAAAGAGAGAAATAGAAAGAAATGAAGGAATAGAAAGAAAGAGAGAAAAAGAGAGAATTAAAGAAAGAGAGAGAAAGAAATAGAGTCAGAGATATAGAGAGATAAGGCTGGGAACCAGGAGGAAGCTAGCGAGAAATAGAGGAGAGAGAGAAAGGGATGAAAATGGAAGAAAGAAAGAGAAAGAAATGAAGAGAGAGAGAAATAGATAAATAGAAATGGACAGATAAAAAAATACATAGAAAAGCAGATAAGAGAGAGAAGAAGAAAGAAATAGAGGAAGAAAGAAAGAAAACTAGCAAAACTGCAAAAGCCACGACTACGTAAGTGTGTGTGTGTGTGTGTGCGTGTGTGTGTGTGTGCGCGTGTGCGCGTGTGTGCGTGTGTGCGTGCGTGCGTGCGTGCGTGTGTGTGTGTGTGTGTGTGTGTGTGTGTGTGTGTGTGTGTGTGTGTGTGTGTGTGTGTGTGTGTGTGTGTGTGTGTGTGTGTGTGTGTGTGTGACCAATGCAAGATACGCACATACAGGCAGCGTTGCGCACTGTCGGTTCCTTTTCAAAACCAGGATACGCATCGCGCATCAAACAGCTACCACATATGCTGACGTCAGACAAGGCGTTCAGGAGGACTGACCACGGTGGAAGCGGAGTGGGCTGTCGAAGTGGACGACCACGTTCCCGTGTCCGGCTCGTTCTCGTCGATCACCAGCGGCGGCAGCGGACGCGACGCCAGTCGGGCCTCTAGCGTCGACACGGTGGCGAACACTTCGTCGGGCGATGATGCGTGGTTCGCGATCACCTCGATCGTGTACGGGTTCAGCCGGCTGCGCGCCAGCCCCGGTGACCGAAGGTCCAGAGTGAATGAGTCGCGCAGCGCGGCCGCCATCGGTGCAGCGGCTGAAACAACTGTGCGGTGGTCGTGAGCCCCCACCGGCGCATCGCGTTCGTCTTCGCGGATGAACAGCTCGGGCAAGGCGGCGCCGGCTGCCGCCTCGTCGTCGTCGTGGTCAGAATCACTGATTCGCAGCTCGACTTCAGTGAATTCCTCCACGGCGGGTGCGTTCTTGACACAACCTGCGGTAGAATGCATTTAAGAATTGCAGTCAGAAGATCTTTTAGACACAGGGAAAACTAAATGCTACCGATAGTTAAGACAAGCAAACCACCATATCAATGTAATTTCGCAATAGCTGTTGTGTAGACCCGTTTAAAATTGCCCGTTATATTTATTACGGGTGCTTAGCGCATGCACGTGGCCCTTCTGATGTCATTCCCGTTGTGTTCAGCCAAATGTTCGGATGTGTGTAAGTATACGCGCATGAAGACTTATAGCGCACGTGGAGGCACGGAAACATGAAGAAAAGGGGATTATAAGAAAAACTGGATGAATAATTGGAAACACCAGGAATACACACGACATGTATTTCACGAAAGGAGCGGAAGGGATCGGGAGGGCCCGTGTTTTGTTAGTCAAAACCTTATGAATCCAAAAGACAATGAAGACAAGGAAAGCAGAGGGGCATGGTTTGTAGAAATAACTGACGTTTAGTAATTATGGCATAAAGCGGACGAACAGCCTAACGTTGGGACCGTAAAAGCAAAAACTGGTCAGACGATTACAAAGCTGGAGTGATAAATGGAAAACGCAATCGCATTAACACCTCAGGAAAACGCTCGCTGAATAGCAGCTACGTACCATGGCTGACTTGCCCGCACTCGGGGAAGGGGAAATCGAAGAAAAATATTACGAGATAGATGGGACTGAGCCGGGTGCACGATCCAGACGCGTTCCGCGAGACCTAATAACGTTGTTTTCAATTCAATTCAATAGATGGAGTTAAATCGAAGGGTTGACTGTGTGCGCCTGCATAGCAATTGTGTAACGCGCCAAATATTCGCATTTAATGAACACGAGAGAGAGAGAGAGAGAGAGAAATGTTTTTATGAGAAGCTGGAGATGTTAGACTGGCTATTTGCCTGACATGCTAGTCCAGGTGCTGGGTGATGATTATGGGATATACTGATTAACCACATACGACAAACACACACACACACACACACACACACACACACACACACACACACACACACACACACACACACACACACACACACACACACACACACACACACACACACACACACACACACACGCACGCACGCACGCACGCACGCACGCACACACTACACTACACTATTTACAAAGTTTCGTTCAGGCTCGTGGTCCGCGAGAAAGTCAGCAGCACTTTCGTGGCGCGTAACGCACAGGTGCTGCTTTGCCACATGCCCAGAATATGTCTCAGTTCTAAGCCCGAATTTTGTGAATAAGTGTATGGCCGTCAGTTCGTGACACTGCACGCTTACGTGTCGAGGTAAATAGGGCAACAAGCCCCTTCCATCCGCCTCCTCTAGCCGTCCCTCAAGGGGTGCGACCTCTTCATCGCCAAACAGCAGCGTGGAAGAGTTGATTAGGAATTCTGAGCAAGCGGACATGCCTTGAAAGTGAGCCGAACTGTGGGCGGCCCATAGGCTAGGTTAGGAAGAGAAACAGGTGCACTCACCCAAGCTGTCATGCATGGACGGCTCTTCATTTTTCGCCTCCTCACCATCGCCGCCTTCGTCAGATTCGTAGTAAAGCTGCTGGTTCTTGTACAGCGAGCCGTCGTAGCTAAGCGCCTGGGAACTGTCGATATCGACGACCGAAGACGGCGCGACGCCACTGGTGGTTCTGTCGACCGATGTTTCTGGACAGCTGCCAGCACGGCTAGAACCACACAGGGACGTTGAAGGTTGACAATGTGCGCGGCCAACCCGCAGTGACGATAGGTCGGGCCACGAGGACGACCTGACCATTGACAATTTCTTGTCGGCGCTGCTTTCGCCGTCGCCCGTGCTTCTCGGGGAACCAAATTCGCTTCCTTCGCGGGACGTTGAGGCGGCAGCCGCAGTGCTCTCGGCATTCTCGACGCCATCCCCTCGGACGGACACCTCAGAGACCGATTTCTCCTCGGAAGCGCAGCTGATGCGGCTAGTTTCGGTCGCCTCCCGAACGGTCGAACTGCTTTGGTCGATGGCGTCGCTGCCACGCTCGGTCGATGGCCCCTCATCGTCGAGCGGGAACAGTTCTTCGGCGAAGGAACCGTTGACCGCTTCCACGAGGCGCTCGGTGTAGATGGACAGCAGCTGTGCGTCGCCGCTGGGAGGCCGCGACAGCTGCAGTGACTCCCAGCCGTAGTACGCGTCCCAAGCGCACGTCGGCGGTTCTCCATCACTGGCGCGGCGTCCTCGAGAGCCGTTGGTCACGACCAGGGCCGCCGTCGACTGTACCTTCTCGGAGGAAGATGAGCCACCGATTCCATTGACGCTACGCCGCGGTCTAGGCGCGCTCAGAGACGTGTAAGTGGCCACGAACTTGCGTGGCGTACGGTACGAGTCGTCCGCAACCCCGATGCTGTACAGGTCGGGACACGAGTTCTTGCG